>NC_057805.1:24078420-24101581 GCF_018294505.1 Triticum aestivum
GGGGGGCGGCGGCCAAGGGGGGAAGGGGTTGCCTTGCCCCCCAAGGCAAGGGGGAAGCTCCCCCTAGGGTTCCCAACCCTAGGCGCATGGGGGGAGGCCCAAGGGGGGCGCCCCAGCCCACTAAGGGCTGGTTCCCTTCCACTTTCAGCCCACGGGGCCCTCCGGGATAGGTGGCCCCACCCGGTGGACCCCCGGGACCCTTCCGGTGGTCCCGGTACAATACCGGTAACCCCCGAAACTTTCCCGGTGGCCGAAACTTGACTTCCTATATATAATTCGTCACCTCCGGACCATTCCGGAACCTCTCGTGACATCCGGGATCTCATCCGGGACTCCGAACAACTTTCAGGTTTCCGCATACCTATATCTCTACAACCCTAGCGTCACCGGACCTTAAGTGTGTAGACCCTACGGGTTCGGGAGACATGCAGACATGACCGAGACGCCTCTCCGGTCAATAACCAACAGCAGGATCTGGATACCCATGTTGGCTCCCACATGTTCCACGATGATCTCATCGGATGAACCACGGTGTCGAGGATTCAATCAATCCGTATGCAATTCCCTTTGTCAATCGGTATGTTACTTGCCCGAGATTCGATCGTCGGTATCCCAATACCTTGTTCAATCTCGTTACCGGCAAGTCTCTTTACTCGTACCGCAATGCATGATCCCATGACTAACGCCTTAGTCACATTGAGCTCATTATGATGATGCATCACCGAGTGGGCCCAGAGATACCTCTCCGTCACACGGAGTGACAAATCCCAGTCTCGATCCGTGCCAACCCAACAGACACTTTCGGAGATACCCGTAGTGCACCTTTATAGTCACCCAGTTACGTTGTGACGTTTGGCACACCCAAAGCACTCCTACGGTATCCGGGAGTTGCACGATCTCATGGTCTAAGGAAAAGATACTTGACATTGGAAAAGCTCTAGCAAACGAAACTACACGATCTTTTATGCTATGCTTAGGATTGGGTCTTGTCCATCACATCATTCTCCTAATGATGTGATCCCGTTATCAATGACATCCAATGTCCATAGTCAGGAAACCATGTCTATCTGTTGATCAACGAGCTAGTCAACTAGAGGCTTACTAGGGACACGTTGTGGTCTATGTATTCACACATGTATTACGATTTCCGGACAATACAATTATAGCATGAACAATAGACGATTATCATGAACAAAGAAATATAATAATAACCATTTATTATTGCCTCTAGGGCATATTTCCATAAAGACGGATTTTTGGAATCACTTGGTTATGAATCATTTGATGCTTGCGAACTGTGCCTTTTGGGCAAGATGACTAAAACTCCATTCTCCGGAACAATGGAACGAGCTACTGACTTGTTGGAAATAATACATACCGATGTATGCAGTCCAATGAGTGTTGATGCTCGTGGCTGGTATCGGTATTTTCTGGCCTTCACAAATGATTTGAGCAGATATGAGTATATCTACTTAATGAAGCACAAGCCTGAAACATTTGAAAAGTTCAAAGAATTTCAGAGTGAAGTGGAGAATCATCATAACAAGAAAATAAAGTTTCTACAATCTGATCGTTGTGGAGAATTTTGAGTTACGAGTTTGGCCTTCATTTAAAAAACAATGTGGAATAGTTTCACAGCTCACGCCACATGGAACACCACAGCATAATGGTGTGTCCGAACATCGTAATCGCACTTTATTGGATATGGTGCAATCTATGATGTATCTTACCGATTTACCACTATCGTTTTGGGGTTATGCATTAGAGACAGCTGCATTCACTTTAAATAGGGCACCATCAAAATCCATTGAGACGACGCCTTATGAACTGTGGTTTGGCAAGAAACCAAAGTTGTCGTTTCTTAAAGTTTGGGGCTGCGATGCTTATGTGAAAAAGTTTCAACCTGATAAGCTCAAACCCAAATCGGAGAAGTGCGTCTTCATAGAATAACCAAAGGAAACTATTGGGTACACCTTCTATCACAGATCCGAAGGCAAGATATTCGTTGCTAAGATGGATTCTTTCTAGAGAAGGATTTTCTCTCGAAAAAAGTGAGTGGGAGGAAAGTAGAGCTTGATAAGGTAATTATACCTTCTCCCGAATTGGAAAGTAGTTCATCATAGAAATCAGTTCCAGTGATTCCTACACCAATTAGTGAGGAAGCTAATGATGACGATCATGAAACTTCAAATTAAGTTACTACAGAACCTCATAGGTCTTCCAAAGTACAGTCCGCAACAGAGTGGTACGGTAATCCTATTCTGGAAGTCATGTTACTAGACCATGATGAACCTGCGAACTATGAGGAAGCGATGATGAGCCCAGATTCCGTGAAATGGCTTGAAGGCCATGAAATCTGAGATGGGATCCATGTATGAGAACAAAGTGTGGACTTTGGTGGACTTACCCAATGATCGGCAAGCCATAGAAAATAAATGGATCTTCAAGAGGAAGACAGACACTGATAGAAGTGTTACTATCTACAAAGCTCGACTTGTCGCAAAAAGTTTTTCGACAAGTTCAAGGTGTTGAATACGATGAGATTTTCTCACTCGTATCGATGCTTAAGTCTGTCCGAATCATGTTAGCAATTGTCACATTTTATGAAATCTAGCAAATGGATGTCAAAACTGCATTCCTGAATGGATTTATTAAAGAAGAGTTGTATATGATGCAACCAGAAGGTTTTGTCAATCCTAAAGGTACTAACAAAATGTGCAAGCTCCAGCGATCCATCTATGGACTGGTGCAAGCATCTCGGAGTTGGAATATACGCTTTGATGAGTTGATCAAAGCATATGGCTTTATCCAGACTTTTGGCGAAGCCTGTATTTACAAGAAAGTGAGTGGGAGCTCTGTAGCATTTCTAAAACTATATGTAGATGACATATTGTTGATTGGAAATGATATAGAAATTCTGGATAGCATAAAAGGATACTTGAATAAGAGTTTTTCAAAGAAAGACCTCGGTGAAGCTGCTTACACATTGAGCATCAAGATCTATAGAGATAGATCAAGACGCTTGATAAGATTTTTCAATGAGTACATATCTTGATAAGATTTTGAAGTAGTTCAAAATGGAACAGTCAAAGAAGGAGTTCTTGCCCGTGTTGCAAGGTGTGAAGTTGAGTAAGACTCAAAACCCGACCATGGCAGAAAATAGAAAGAGAATGAAAAGTCATTCCCTATCCCTCAGTCATAGGTTCTATAAAGTATGCTATGCTGTGTACTAGACCTGTTGTATACCTTGCTCTGAGTTTGGCAAGGGAGTACAATTTTTGATCTAGAAGTAGATCACTGGACAACAGTCAAAAATTATCCTTAGTGAGGACTAAGGAAATATTTCTCGATTATGGAGGTGATAAAAGAGCTCGTCGTAAAGAGTTACATCAATGCAAGCTTTTACACCAATCCATATGACTCTAAGTCTCAATCTGGATACATATTGAAAGTGGGAGCAATTAGCTAGAGTAGCTCCGTGCAGAGCATTGTAGACATAGATTATTTTGCAAAATACATACGGCTCTCAATGTGACAGACCCGTTGACTAAACTTCTCTCATGAGCAAAACATGATCACACCTTAGTACTCTTTGGGTGTTAATCACATATCGATGTGAACTAGATTATTGACTCTAGTAAACCCTTTGGGTGTTTGTCGGGTGGTTGGTGCGACATATGCCAACGGATGACTTATCATTGTGGGTGCCAATAAAACATCGCCGGTGCCTGGAAACGGGATGAGGCGAAGACATGCACGCCGGCGGATCTTACCCAGGTTCGGGGCTCTCCGAGGAGATAACACCCCTAGTCCTGCTCTGCGGGGTCTCCGCATGATCACTAGATCAAGGAAAGGTAGCTACAATTGCTCCTAGAGCTGCTGGGTTCAAGGGAGAAGAAGAACAAGGCTAGCTCTTGCTTCTCTCTATCTCTATGGTGTGTGTGTGCTGTGTTCAGAAGCTAACCCTTTGCATGGGTGCTCTGGGGGGTTTATATAGGCCTACCCCCCGGGGGTACAATGGTAATCCGGCTGGGCATTGGTCCCAGCCGTCAGTGTCTACGCTCGCCGGCTTCTCCGCCGGCTGTTGGGTCCCGCCGGCTGCCGGCTTCTTGGTCGACAGGCCGGCCCCACCGCCTAGGGTCTTGTCGGGGGCTGCTCACTGTAGCCTCGCCTCTGATGACGAGGGCTTCGTCGAGGTAAGCGTGGCTACAGTGGGCCGCCTCGGGGGCTCTCACTGTAGCCTTACCTCGTCTTGTCTCCTTAATGGGCCTCCTGCTTCGAGGAACAGGGTGGCCGGCTTCTTGGGGCCGGCTACGCCCTTGGCCGACTAGGGGAGGCCGGGCCGCCTCCGCGCCTCTCTCTGGCGGAAGGGGCCCGCCGCCCGCGGGCCGTACAGGAGTCGGTCGTGGATGACGTCGAGGCTGGCATGGCTACAGTGCCGAGCCGAACAGGAGACAGTCATCCCGTACGGCCTCCTGCGGCCATGCCTGCCTTGGGCCTCGGGGGTAGTGGGCCGCACTGTGGCCACACCCCGTCTTGTCACCGTTATGTGGGTGTAGCTTGGGTGGTTGTGGTCTCGGCCGGCTTCTTGGAGTCGGCGCTCTTCTTGGCCGGCTTGTTGGAGTCGGCCACCCCGTAGTCGTCCTGGGGAGGGGTTGCTGAGGCTGGGTCGCCTTCCGGGAGTCGGCTTCAGAGGTACCCGGCCAGGGAAGGCGGCCCAATGCTTGGAGTGCTTGGAGGCCCGAAGGCCTGATAATTTTTGCAGAAGAACCAGGGGCAGTCGGTTAGGCTACCCGTGGCCATTTACTCCGACAGTAGTCCCCGAAGCTGATTGGGCTTCGAGGTGGAGTAGGGGTTGAGAAGCTCGATTAGCTTCCTATCTTGACAAGTCGGCAGCTGGGAGCCGGCTTTAGTTAGGCGTGCCGCCTTGGTCGAAAATTCCGGAGTCGGAGGGCGGGAGCTCGCTAGCGTGTGCTCCGGGCCGCGGGCCGGCCACTTGCCGTCTGCGAACCACGTGGCTTCCCTCAGCCAGAAAGCCTGCCAGCCCACGCGCGTGACGGGACGTCGCCGCAGGGCGGGGGCCCGCCACGTCCGCGCCCGGGCCAAGGCGCGGATTCTCTGTATCCCGAAACCGCCCGCACGTCTCCTTGCAGCAGTTTCGGCTCGCCTTTAGGGCGCAATAATCGCGGGACGTGGGGGGAATGGGTGCAGTTAATCCCACGTCTCCCCCACGGCCGGCCTCTTCGGCCTCGCCTCGCGAAGCTATAAGTAGGGGGAGGTGGAGGGCGGCAGGCCCTCGCACGCTCCTCCTACTTCCACCATCTTCTTCGCTCGCCATTTCTTGCAACAGCGCCTCGCCGCCGCGCTCTTCCACCGCACGTTCCTCCGCTGCCGCGCTAGTTTTTGCCATGCCTCCCGCCACGGAGCAGTATGGCGGGGATTGGGACGGCTCCAACATGCACGAAGACCACGTCGAGTTCCTCCGCAAAACTCGGCGGCTGCCGGCCGCAGACAAGGTGGAGGTCCGCCTTGCGCCGGCGAGGGAGATTACGCCGGAGCCGCGGGAGGGTGAGCGGGTGGTCTTCCGCTCGCACTTCTTGCGCGGCATCGGTCTGCCAGCGAGCGCCTTCTTCCGCTCCTGGCTCGACTTCTATCAGCTCCAGCCGCACCATCTCACCCCAAACGCGGTGGTGCTGCTGTCCGCCTTCGTCACCCTGTCTGAGGGCTTCCTCAGCGTCCTCCCCACCCTTGAGCTCTGGGGGGAGTTCTTCCAGTCGAAGCTGGGCACGCGCATGCGGGGCGTGCCGGCTCAGACTGGCGCCTTCATCGCGTCGCGGAGATCGGTCGCCGACAACCCCTTCCCCGTCATCACGCTGATCCAATCGGTGAAGAAGTGGCAAAAATCGTACTTCTATGTGCGGAACATCACCCCGCGGGGCGACTACATCAACCTGCCGGCTTATGTAGCCGGCCCACCGGAGGGCAGGCGGCCCCAGTGATCCTTCCGGGCCGTGAATCTGACGCCGGCCGGGTCCGCCGCCGTCGCCCAGGTGCGGGAGCTGACCCAGGCAGAGGGCTTGACGGGGCCCGACCTTCTGGCCGCGTTCGTCACGCGCCGGGTTCTTCCGCTCCAGAGCCGGCCTCATCTGATCTGTCAGATGAGCGGCCAGCTCTATCCGAGCCCAATGTGCACCAAGGATATGCCGCGCGAGGAGGTCGCCTATATGGTGAACTACCTTGCGAACTGCAAACTCACCGAAGAGTGGCAGTTCGGCAAGGAACCGTATAGCCGAGCCAATCCACCGCCTACGGTACGTTCTCCTTGTCTCTTTCTCTCTCTCTTAGCTTTGTTGCTGAGTTCCTCTTAGCCGATTCTGACTTAGTCGGTTTGCTTTTCGACAGAGCCCTCTGCTTCGGCCGGCTGGTGGGGCAGACTTGGAGCGCCGATTCGTCCCCGACCGGACCGAACACGATCAGGAGGACCCCGACCTGGCGGTGGCCAGTATGGACGACGACGTCGAGCCGGGATGTGGCCAAGCCGGCGGCGAAGCAGGCGGCTCCGGGCTCGGAGTCACCTTCGACGACTGGCCGGACGACGATGAGGCCGAAGTCACCCCGCGCCGCCAGCCGGCGTCTGGACGCGGCGCGGGTTCCTCTGCTGCACCGCCTGCTCGGGGCGGAGGTCAAAAGCGTCGCGCCGCCCAGGGTTTGTTCGGTAGCCGGACGAAGAAACCCAGGGGCGGGGCGGCAGCCACCAGGCGGGAGGAGGCGGCCGCGAAGGCGGCTTGCTTCCGCAAGACGGTGAAGCAACCGCAAACCGTGTCGGCGTAAGTTCACTTTCTTTCGTATACTCTTTTTCTTTCTTTTCTCTGGTGGTTCCTGAACCTTTGTCTTTTTCTCCAACGATCAGAGCTCCGCTGTCGCTTGAGCGGGCGGCTGCTGCCTCCGTTGTTGAGTTGCCGAGGGGCTCTGGGAGCACCACCCGCCGCGTGGATCCCCGTGCCGACCTTCAGGAGGTGACAGAAAGGAACGCGCGGGAGGCGCGGGCGGAGCAAGAGGCGCGGGAGGCGGAGGCGCGGAGGGCGGCCGCCGCCCAGGCGGCACGGGAGGAGGAGGCGGCAAAGGCACTCGGCGATGCCGCAGCCAGGGCCCAAGCAGAGGCTGCGGCCGCGGCCGCGGCGGGGGAGGTTTTGATGGTCACCCCGCTGCGCGTCATGGCGCCTGGGGACATGGAGCCCTCGCCAGAGGGAGCCAGCGGCGACCAGCCAGGGCTGGGGGGAAGCGACGACGTCATCATCCTGGAAAGGGCGCTGGTTCCGACCCCGCCAACTGAGGCGGCTCAGGGCGGCCGGCCTGATCCGCCGCCTGTACAGTCGGCGGGGGGCGAGCCGGCCGTGAGGGCTGAGATGGCGGTCCGGATTCCGTCGAGCCGGTGCGCGGGGAAGGCCGCGTCGGAGCCACAGCCGGCCGTGGGCTCCAGCTCGTCGGCCCGGGATGCGGAGGCGGCCAACGCTACCTCAGGGTGGACGCCAGGCGGAGGGACGGCCGTGGTGAACGTGGCTGCACAGGACGTCCGGACCCGGCTCCAGGGCCAAGCTGCGGCGCTGAGGCAGTTCACCGACGAGTTCCTCGCGACGCGGGCGGCCATCCGGGTTAGTATTCCCATCTTGCTTCTTCTTGATCTTGATTTCTTCTTGATCTTGATTTCTTCTTGATCTTGATTTCTTCCGTGGGGGCGCGTCAGCGCACCCACTGGGTGTAGTCCCCGAGTTCCGAGTCGACTGCTGAGCAGGTGGCTTGGAACTTCTTGGTGGATTTGCCTTTGCTAGTTTTGTTCTTACTTCGGTCTTCTGTCCATCTTGCAGGACTACCAAAACCTTCGAGCGGCCGCCTTCAACTCCCAGGCTCGAGAGCTGACTCAGAAGACCGCCGACCTTACTGAGAGCCGAGGTACGTGCTTTGTTCTTTATCTCATGTGGGGGCACGTCAGCGCACCCACTGGGTGTAGTCCCCGAGATTCGGGCCGACTGCTGAGCAGTCGGGTCGGATCTTCCTTGACGACTTCTTCTTACTGTTCTTTCTTTTTCTGCCTTCCCTGCAGCGGCCAACGCCAGTCTGAGGGCACAGCTGGGGGAGTCTCAGACTGCCCTTCGTGCCAAGGATGCCGAGCTCGCCGCCTTGGTGCAGGAGCGCGACCGCCTGGTCAAGAAGCTAGCCGACCAAGAGGAGGGCCACAAGGCGGCCCTGAAGGTGGTGCAGGACCGCGAAGCCGCCCTCCAGGCCGAGTACGAGACGGAGGCGGCTGGCTGGGCTGAGGCCAGGCAGACTCTAGTCTCTGGCTATGGCCAGATCGAAGATCTGGTTGACGGTAAGCCGCCTGCCTCTTCGTCCTTTCTTGCCATCTGCCACTTTGGCTTTTTTTTCTGATTTGGTGCTCTTTTCTCCTTTCTTCTTCTTTCTTGCGCAGAGTATTTCCCTGGCTATTCTACTGCCGCCAACCAGACCATCGAGGCCCGTCGTCAAGCGCGAAGGCAGGCTGGCTTTGAAATCTCGCCAACCGCTGGCCGCTCGCTGGAGGAACAGCTTCTGGCGATCCAGGCCTGCATCCAGCCGGCTCACCGACTGCTCCGCCGGCTTCAGCGAGCCGGGGCGCAAGTCTTGGCCGCCCTCTGGCCCGGCCAAGTGGTTCCTCGCACTCCCAGTCGGACTGCCGACTGGCTGGAGGTGGCATTCGGCCACTTCGAATCTTGGAAGGGCTCGGCGGCTCGCTCCGGTGCCAGGCGGGCGCTGGAGTTCGTCAAGGCCTGGTATCCCGGCCTGAGCCTGGACCAGCTGGCTACCTAGCGGCAGCAAGCCGACACGGAGCTGGAGCCGGCACGGCCGGCTATCATCCGGCGGGCTTCGGCAATCGCCGACTACACCGACACCAGCGTCTTCGCCCCCGAGGTGGACGACAACGGTGTCGCCCAGCCGGAGGAGTGGTTTGGTCTGAACCCGTCGGATGGCGAAGACTCCACGGAGATCGACTCCAGCGACGAGGGTGAAGAAGAGGAGGAGGAGGGTGAAGACGCCGAGCTGGCTGGTGGAGCAGCCGGCCAGCCTCAGCCTGACCGCGCCTCCAGCACTACGTCGCGTGCGAGTGCGTCTCCTGTCGTAGGTGGTGGTCAAGCCGGGACCCGCTAGTCGGCCACTCCTTCAGCCGGCGAGGCCGCCTTCACCGACCAGCTCGGCCTCCGCAACGCGCCTTAGTCTGCCGTCTTTTGTTTCCCTGTCTAGTTACTTTTGGAACAATGTTTGGTTAAGTCTGCACAATTCCACCCACTGGGTGTATTCAAACTTATGTCTGTTGCCAGCCTGTTGGGGGCTTTATGTATATATAACTTATGCATTTGGCCTTTCCTTGTACTTTTGCTTTTTGTCCTTCTGCTGTTTCCTTTGCTGCCCTCCCTTGGTTGCCGCCTCCCCAGTCAAACAGTTGCTCTCCAATCTGTAGCCGGAGGAGTGCCTGGCCGATTGGGGGGGGGGGAAGTACTCTAGCTCTGCTGGACTAAAGCTAAGTTTTTCAGGAAGCCGGCCAGCCGGCTGTTCTGGCAGCCGGCAGGCATGTTTGGAGGCCGTCTCTTTGCTATATAGGTTCGTTGTTCCTTAGCCATGTTTCGTGTGGGCGTCCTTTCTGTCTTGCCTCTTGTTAGTCGGACAGTCAGTTCTTTGAGCTGCGACTTTCAACAAGAGAGGACTCGGGAGCCGGCGCACTACTTTTCTGACTTTACGGAAAACTTTCAATATAGCTCAAGGCGGCTAGTCCCCGGGCCGACAAGTCGAACCTGGTGCCGGACCAAAAAATCAAAATGTAATAATACATTCATGGATATGACACTTGTCATTCATAGATAAACAAGGGCAGTCCCCGAGTACTGCTCGGGGGCCTATTGGTTTGTACTTAATACAAAAAAAGAGTAGCATGATACATACTGCTTTCAACTGTGAAATCGTCTCAGGAGGTTTGCGTTCCATGGTCGCTCCGACTCCTTGCCGGAGTCGTCTCTCTTGCGTGCTCTTGGTTTTTGCGCGTCGATCAAGTAGTAGGAGTCGTTGCCGAGTGCCTTGCTGACGACGAAGGGACCTTCCCAAGGGGCCGAGAGCTTGTGCTGGCCGGCTGTTCGCTGGATCAGCCGGAGCACAAGGTCGCCCTCTTGGAAGGATCTTGGCTTGACCTTGCGGTTGTAGTAGCGGCGCAGCCCTTGCTGGTAGATGGCGGACCGGCTGAGTGCTAGCAGCCGGCCTTCTTCCAGTAGGTCCACGCCGTCTTCTCTTGCTTCTTTGGCCTCCTCCTCCGTGTACATGGTGATCCGAGGCGAGTCGAACTCGATGTCTGTTGGGATGACAGCCTCGGCACCGTACACGAGGAAAAATGGAGTGAAGCTGGTTGACTTGTTGGGTGTAGTGCGCAGGCTCCAGAGGACAGCCGGCAGCTCTTCGAGCCAGCAGCCGGCCGATCGCTCCAGTGGTACAACCAGTCGGGGTTTGATGCCGGAGAGGATGAGTCCATTTGCTCGCTCGACCTGGCCGTTTGACTGCGGGTGGGCAACGGACGCTAAGTCCAATCGGATGCCCTGCGTCGCGCAGAAACGTGCCAGTGCTCCGTTGGCGAAGTTCGTGCCGTTGTCGGTGATGATGCTGTGCGGCACGCGGTACCGAGTAGTGATGTCGGTGATGAATGTCACGGCTGTCGGCCCGTTCAGCTTTTTGATTGGCTTTGCTTCGATCCACTTTGTGAACTTGTCCACAGCAACAAGTAGATGTGTCAGGCCGCCGCGGGCTGTCTTGAAGGGGCCCACCATGTCCAGTCCCCAGACGGCAAAAGGCCAGGTGAGGGGAATGGTCTTGAGTGCAGAAGCCGGCAGATGTTGCTTGGAACTAAAAACTTGGCATCCTCTGCAGCTCTTGACTATTTCTTTAGCATCCTCCAAGGCAGTCGGCCAGAAGAAACCATGGCGGAAAGCCTTGGCCACAAGGGATCTTGAGGCTGCGTGGTGGCCGCATTCGCCTTGGTGGATGTCTTTGAGGATTGCCACTCCTTTTTCTGGCTCGACGCAACGCTGGAAGATTCCAGTGACGCTGCGCTTCACAAGCTCTCTGTTGATTATTGTATATGCTGCGGCTCGTCGTTGCACTAGTCTTGCTGAGATCTCATCAGCCAGCAGCTCTTTGCTGACTAGGAACTTGCGGATGGGCTGGGCCCATGAGGGAGCTGTGACTTCTTCTTCTGTTAATGTGGCCACCATGACTCGGGTGGGTGGGTTGGGTGAGTCGGCCACTGCTTCTTGTGTCATTGCAGTCCCCGGGCCGACTGCTGCAGTCCCCGAGCCGGGTTCTGACGTTCCCGGGCCGGGTGCCACTACGGCAGTCCCCGGGCCGGTTGTCAAAGTCCCCGTGCCGCCTGCGGGGTTTCTCCAGTCGGACCCGGCTGTATCTGGCGCAGGCGGTACGAAAATGGAATCCGACTCTGGAGACGGCTTGATGGACGGCTTGAGGAGGCGCTGGAGGGAGACGCCAGTCGGTATGGCTTGTCGGGTGGAGCCGGTCCGTGCTAGGGCATCTGCTTGGTCGTTGTCGGCCCTTGGCACATGGAGGAACTCGCACCCCTCGAAGTATCTGCTGATCTGCTAGACGAGGAATCGATAACTCGCGATGTTCGCGTCCTTGGCGTCCCAGTCGCCAGACGATTGCTGGACCACCAAGTCTGAGTCGTCGTAGCACAGGATCCGGCGTATGCCAAGCTCTTTGGCTAGCCGGAGCCCGTGTACGAGCGCCTCGTACTCGGCCACGTTGTTGGAGGCGGCGAAGTGGATCTGCAGCGTGTACTTGAGCTTGTCGCCTTTGGGAGAGGTGAGGACGATGCCGGCTCCCAAGCCGGTGCGCATCTTGGACCCGTCAAAGTGCATCCGCCAATGGGTAGAGTCGGGAGCCGGCAGTAGGTACTGGGTCTCGGCCCAGTCGACGAGGAAGTCGGCCAATGCTTGCGACTTGATGGCAGTGCGGGGTTGGTAGAAGATTGTGTAGGGCGCCAATGCAATGGCCCATTTTGCCACCCGGCCGGATGCATCCCGGCTGCCTATGATCTCGGCGAGCGGGGCAGTGCATACGACCGTGATGGGGTGCTCTTGGAAGTAGGGCTTCAGTTTCTTGGCAGCGAAGTACACCCCATAGCACATCTTCTGGTAGTGCGGGTAGTTTTGCTTTGAGCTGGACAGCACTTCGCTGAGATAGTACACCGGCCTCTGGACTAGCTGGGCTCGGCCTTCCTCCGGGCGCTGGACCACAACAACAGTGCTGACGACTCGGCTAGGCGCGGCGATGTAGAGGAGCATGGGCTCCTTCTCAGTCGGCGCAGCCAGGACAGGCGGAGTGGTCAGCATTTTCTTCAACTCACGGAAGGCTTGGTCGGCTTGATCATTCCACTCGAAGTGAGTGGACTTCTTCATGAGTCGGTACAAGGGGAGAGCCTTTTCTCCTAGTCGGCTGATAAAACGATTCAGGGAGGCTAAGCAGCCAGTGAACTTCTACACATCTCGCAGCTTGGTGGGAATCTCCATCCTCTCGATGGCCTTGATCTTGACGGGGTTGCACTCGATGCCGCGTTCGGAGACTAGGAAGCCTAGCAGCTGGCCGGCTGGCACTCCGAACACGCACTTCTCGGGGTTGAGCTTGATCTGGAATCGGCGCAAGTTGGCGAATGTTTCTTTCAGGTCTTCCAGCAAGGTACCGCGCTTCTCTGTCTTCACCACAATGTCGTCTACGTAGACGTGGGCATTTCTGCCGAGTTGTTTCAAGAGACATTTCTGCATGCAACGCTAAAAAGTGGCACCGGCATTTCTCAAGCCGAATGTCATAGTCAGGTAGCAGAAAGCTCCAAAGGGTGTGATGAAGGCAGTCTTCAGGCGGTCCGCTGGGTCCAACTTGATCTGATGGTACCCTGAGTACGCATCCAAAAAACTTAACAGCTCGCATCCGGCTGTGGAGTCTATCACTTGGTCAATCCGTGGCAGAGCGAACGGATCCTTTGGGCAGGCCTTGTTCAGACTGGTGTAGTCTATACACATACGCCACTTGTTATTCTTCTTCAGAACCAAAACGGGGTTGGCAAGCCATTCTGGAATGAACACTTCCATGATAAAGCCAGCGGCAAGGAGCCGGGCTATCTCTTCTCCCACAATTCTTCGCTTCTCTTCCGACAGTCGGCGGAGGGGCTGCTTGACCGGCTTCGCATCAGCTCGGACATGTAATTTGTGCTCGGCGAAATCCTTCGGGACACCCGGCATGTCCTTTGGGGACCATGCAAAGATGTCTCAATTCTCACGGAGGAAGTCGACGAGCTCACCTTCCTATTTACTGTCCAAGTTCGCCCCAATGACAGCGAACCTCTCCGGGTCCAGAGGTATCTTCTTCGTCTCTTTGGCAGGCTGGAAGGAGCCCTGCGCATCACAATCCTTGGGGTTGGGGGACAAGGCCGGCTGCTTGCCGGCCATGGCCACAACCCGTTCCAACATCTTCTTCTCTTCTGCCACCACGAGGGACTCGGCCAGTCGACTACTGGCCATGGCGCACTCGATGGACCTCTTGTAGTCGCCGGCTACTGTGATGATCCCCTTTGAGCTCGGCATCTTTATCTTTAGGTAGGCGTAGTGGGGCACAGCCATGAACTTGGCCAGGGCAGGTCGGCCAAGCAGTGCATGATAGGGGCTCTCCAAATCCACTACCTCGAACCATATTGCTTCTCGGCGGAAATGGTCTTTGTCTCCGAAGAGAACATCCATTTTGATCTTGCCGATCGGGGAGCAAGACAGGCCGGGGACGATACCATGGAAGACGGTGCGGCTCGGCATGAGCTGCTTCGCTTTGATGGTCAGCTTCT
The DNA here is from genome assembly GCF_018294505.1 of Triticum aestivum. Taxonomy (NCBI): domain Eukaryota; kingdom Viridiplantae; phylum Streptophyta; class Magnoliopsida; order Poales; family Poaceae; genus Triticum; species Triticum aestivum. The sequence goes on from NC_057805.1 coordinate 24,092,336, forward strand.
CCATGGTATCGCGGTACAGTATGTTGATACTGCTTCCGCCGTCTATTAGGACGCGGGAAAATCTGGCAGCTCGCCTCTCCGTCGCGAGGGTGACGTCCAAGACCATTGCATAGGAGCCAGGCGAAGGCATCACCTCTGGGTGGTCGGCCTGGCTCCAGCTGATTGGCTTTTCTGACGAGTGCATGAACTCGGGGGCGCTGGTGGCGACTGTATTCACTTCTTGGTGCTGTCGGCGTCGGCTGCGCTTGTCATCGGCTTGACTAGTGAAGACGACGTAGGCGGCGTGCTCCTCGGGGAATTCGTCTTGGATGGCGCCGACAGCCGGCCGAGCCGCCGGCAGCTGAGGGGCTGGAGGCGGCGGGCCGGGAGGCGGCAGCATTCCCTCGCCCTTGGTGATGCGGGTGAGCCAGTGGCATTTCCGGGTTGTGTGGTTGGACGGCTTCGCGCCGCTGTGGAACTTGCAGGGGGCGTCGAGAGCTTGTTCGTAGGAGAAAGACGGCTGCCAAGCCGGCCTTCCACCCTTCTTCTTGGGAGCGGGCCGTTCTTCGGGCTGCTCGTCTTCAACTGTGGCCACCTGCCGACTGGTGGAAGTCGGCATGGGGGCCTTGCGCTTGTGATCGTTCTGGTAGGGGCGTCGGTTGGGGTCGCCAGCCGGCGTCTTGGGAGCCGGAGCAATCACCTTCCCAGAGGCGTCTACTCTCTGCTCGGTCTTCATTGAGGAGTCTGCCGTGGCATACTTGTCCGCGATGATCAGTAACTCGTCGAGGGTGGCCGGCTCGTCGCAAAGGAGTCGGTGCTTGAGGAGGGTGCCCTCTCGGCACCCGGCGGTGAAGTACTCGATGGCCTGGACCTCGTGCACCCCCTCGCAGGAGTTGCGGAGCTCGGCCCATCGCGTGAGGTAGTCGCGGGTCGACTCGTTGGGCCCTTGGACGCAGAGGGAGAGCTCGCGAGGCTTGGGAGGCCGCTTGTAGGTGCTGGTGAAGTTGCGGACGAAGACTTCGGTGAAGTCCAGCCAACTGTTGATGCTGTAGGGCTTGAGGCTGTTGAGCCAGGTGCGCGCCATGCCTTGCAGCATGAGGGGGACGTACTTCACGGCGACGCGCCGATTGCCGTTGGCTATGCTGACGGCCGTGGAGTAGTCGATGAGCCAATCTTCCGGCTTCACCGAGCCGTTGTACTTGGGCGTGTCTCTGGGGAGCGAGAACCCTTTGGGGAAGGGCTCGTCGCGGATGCGGGGGCCAAAGCATGGCGGGCCGACATCGTCTTCTTCTTCTAACGCCAAGGATCGAGCAAGGCGGTCGATCCTGTGGCGGGCATCGTTCTCGCCGACTCCTTCTCGGCGGCCGAGTCGGTCGCCAAGAGTTGGGTGTGTGATAGGCGGCGGAGTGAGGCGTCTTTCTCTTTGAGGCGGGGGAGGAGGCAGATTTCCTTGGTGTTCAACCGCTCGAGGGCGGCCTTCCGCGTCGCGCTCGATGGTAATGCGAGTCCAGCTGCGGCTGGCAGCCGGCTCCTTGTCTTTCTTTTGGCGTGCGCCGCTCGCAGTCGGCGAGCGGGATGTCGCGGCATGCTCCCGGCGCGGGGGATGACTATCAGCACGGGCGCCGGCTTCGTGCCGTTCTGCAGCCGCGTCGAGCAGCTGCTGGATCCGTCTCGTCATGTAGGGGAGCTCATCAGCTCCCAGCCCATTGAGCTCTTCTGCGGCCGCGCCCCCAGCATGCTGGCGACGGCCGCGCCGCGCTTCTGGACGAAGCCGGCTCAGCCCGGGCCGCTAGGCGGCGGCGTGCCGAAGGCAGCGCGGTCGACTTCGCGCTGGTGGGCCTCGGTGAGGCGTCTCATGGAGGCTATCTTCTGGCCCTCCGCGATGAGGGCAAGGCGGCGTGCCTCCAGGATCTCGGCGTCGGCGTCGGCCGGGATGGGGACGGAGAGGTCGTGCATTGCCGCTTGTAGGGCATCATGGGCGTTCTCGCCCGAGTTGGCGACGTGGCTGATGACCAGCACTTCGGTGACAGCGCTGCTGCCGCTGTCAGCTCGAGGGAGGGGGTCGTCGAAGACCACCACGTCGGAGGGTAGGCGTCAAGCGATGCCGTGTCGGAGTCGATGAGCATCGGGTCGGTGGAGCCGACCCACTCCATGTCTGCAGCAGGCTCGCTGGAGACGTGAAGCTGGTCGAGGAGGCTGACGAGGCGGTTCTCGGGGTAGTCGGTGCCTGCGTCGGATGCAGGCTCGTCGGAGATGCGGGTCTCGCCGAGCAGATCGGCGAGGCAGCTCGCTGCGCAGGCGTCGTCGACGCCTTGCAGCGCGTCGAGGCAAACGCCATCGGGCGCAGCAGGCTGGCTGCGCTCGCGGGGGAGGAAGACGGTTCCCGTCCAGAACAGGTCTCCGGACAACGGTGCACCTGGCCCCACGGTGGGCGCCAAATGTCGGGTGGTTGGTGCGACATATGCCAACGGATGGCTTATCATTGTGGGTGCCAATAAAACATCGCCGGTGCCTGGAAACGGGATGAGGCGAAGACATGCACGCCGGCGGATCTTACCCAGGTTCGGGGCTCTCCGAGGAGATAACACCCCTAGTCCTGCTCTGCGGGGTCTCCGCATGATCACTAGATCAAGGAAAGGTAGCTACAATTGCTCCTAGAGCTGCTGGGTTCAAGGGAGAAGAAGAACAAGGCTAGCTCTTTCTTCTCTCTATCTCTATGGTGTGTGTGCTGTGTTCAGAAGCTAACCCTTTGCATGGGTGCTCCGGGGGGTTTATATAGGCCTACCCCCCGGGGGTACAATGGTAATCCGGCTGGGCACTGGTCCCAGCCGTCAGTGTCTACGCTCGCCGGCTTCTCCGCCGGCTGTTGGGTCCCGCCGGCTGCCGACTTCCTGGTCGACAGGCCGGCCCCACCGCCTAGGGTCTTGTCGGCGGCTGCTCACTGTAGCCTCGCCTCTGATGACGAGGGCTTCGTCGAGGTAAGCGTGGCTACAGTGGGCCGCCTCGGGGGCTCTCACTGTAGCCTTACCTCGTCTTGTCTCCTTAATGGGGCTCCTGCTTCGAGGAAGGGGGTGGCCGGCTTCTGGGGGCCGGCTACGCCCTTGGCCGACTGGGGGAGGCCGGGCCGCCTCCGCGCCTCTCTCTGGCGGAAGGGGCCCGCTGCCCGCGGGCCGTACAGGAGTCGGTCGTGGATGACGTCGAGGCTGGCATGGCTAGAGTGCCGAGCCAAACAGGAGACGGTCATCCCGTACGGCCTCCTGCGGCCATGCCTGCCTCGGGCCTCGGGGGTAGTGGGCCGCACTGTGGCCACACCCCGTCTTGTCACCGTTATGTGGGTGTAGCTTGGGTGGTTGTGGTCTCGGCCGGCTTCTTGGAGTCGGCGCTCTTCTTGGCCGGCTTGTTGGAGTCGGCCACCCCGTAGTCGTCCTGGGGAGGGGTTGCTAAGGCTGGGTCGCCTTCCGGGAGTCGGCTTCAGAGGTAGCCGGCCAGGGAAGGCGGCCCAATGCTTGGAGTGCTTGGAGGCCCGAAGGCCTGATAATTTTTGCAGAAGAACCAGGGGTAGTCGGTTAGGCTACCCGTGGCCATTTACTCCGACAGTGTTGGTCACATGACGATGTGAACTATGGGTGTTAATCACATGCAGATGTGAATATTAGTGTTAAATCACATGGTGATGTGAACTAGATTATTGACTCTAGTGCAAGTGGGAGACTGAAGGAAATATGCCCTAGAGGAAATAATAAAGTTATTATTTATTTCCTTATTTCATGATAAATGTTTATTATTCATGCTGGAATTGTATTAATCGGAAACTTAGGACATGTGTGAATACATAGACAAACAAAGTGTCACTAGTATGCCTCTACTTGACTAGCTCATTGAATCAAAGATGATTAAGTTTCCTAGCCATAGACATGAGTTGTCATTTGATTAACGGGATCACATCATTAGAGAATGATGTGATTGACTTGACCCATTCCGTTAGCTTAGCACTTGATCGTTTAGTATTGCTATTGCTTTCTTCATGACTTATACATGTTCCTATGACTATGAGATTATGCAACTCCCGTTTACCGGAGGAACACTTTGTGTGCTACCAAACGTCACAATGTAAATGGGTGATTATAAAGGTGCTCTATAGGTCTCTCTGAAGGTACTTGTTGAGTTGGCGTATTTCGAGATTAGGATTTGTCACTCCGATTGTCGGAGAGGTATCTCTGGGCCCTCTCGGTAATGCACATCACTATAAGCCTAGCAAGCAATGTGACTAATGAGTTAGTTGCGGGATGATGCATTACATAACGAGTAAAGAGACTTGCCGGTAATGATATTGAACTAGGTATTGAGATACCGACGATCGAATCTCGGGCAAGTAACATACCGATGACAAAGGGAACAACGTATGTAGTTATGCGGCTTGACCGATAAAGATCTATGTAGAATATGTGGGAACCAATATGAGCATCCAGGTTCCGCTATTGGTTATTGACCGGAGACGTGTCTCGGTCATGTCTACATAGTTCTCGAACCCATAGGGTCCGCACGCTTAACGTTCGGTGACGATTTATATTATGAGTTATGTGTTTTGATGTACCGAATGTAGTTCGGAGTCCCGGATGAGATCAGGTACATGACAAGGAGTCTCGAAATGGTCGAGACCTAAAGATCGATATATTGGACGACTATATTCGGACATCGGAAAGGTTCCGAGTGATTCGGGTATTTATCGGAGTACCGGAGAGTTACGGGAATTCGTCGGGGAGTATATGGGCCTTATTAGGCTTTAGGGGAAAGAGAGAGGGGAGGCTGCGCGCCCCCCCAAGGCGTAGTACGAATTGGACTAGGGGAAGGGGCTGCGCCCCCTCCTTCCTTCTCTTCTGTTTTCCCTTTCCTTGACTCCTACTCCTACTAGATGGAAGGGAGGGAATCCTACTGCCGGTGGGAGTAGGACTCCCCTTAGGGCGCGCCTAGGAGGGTCGGCCTCTTCCCCTCTTCCACCCCTTTATATACGTGGCCAGGGGGCACCCCATAGACACACAAATTGATCTGTTGATCTCTCCCAGCCGTGTGCGGTGGCCCCTTCACCATATTCCACCTCGGTAATATCGTAGCGGTGCTTAGGCGAAACCCTGCGTCGGTAGCATCATCAACACCGTCATCACGCCGTCGTGTTGACCGAACTCTCGCGCAAACCTCTGCTGGATCGGAGTTCGTGGGACGTCATCGAGCTGAATGTGTGCTGAACACGGAGGTGCCGTACGTTCGGTACTTGGATTGGTCGGATCATGAAGACGTACGACTACATCAACCGCGTTGTGCTAACGTTGCCGCTTTCGGTCTACGAGGGTACGTGGAGAATACTCTCCCCTCTTGTTGCTATGCATCACCATGATCTTGCGTGTGCGTAGGATTTTTTTTCGAAATTACTATGTTCCCCAACAGTTTAAACCAAAGCAAAGGAGACCAAAGCTTTGATACCAATTGAAAGGATCGAGAAGAGGTGTCAAGGGGGGGGGGTGATTAGACCCTCAACAAACAAAGTTGGCAGTTTTTAAGTTTTTCAAGTTGAGGTAATAGATTTGCACAATTTCAAGCAAACACAATACATATCAAGCAAGCATGCAAAGAGTATATGGGCAGCGGAAAGTAAAGCATGCAACTTGCAAGAAAGTAAAGGGATGGGATTGGAGTGTGCAAACGCAATTGGAGACACGGATGTTTTTGGCATGGTTTCGATAGGTGGTGCTATCGTACATCCACGTTGATGGAGACTTCAACCCACGAAGGGTAACGGCTGCGCGAGTCGAGGAGGGCTCCACCCACGAAGGGTCCACGAAGAAGCAACCTTGTCTATCCCACCTTGGCCATCGCCCACGAAGGACTTGCCTCACTAGGGTAGATCTTCACGAAGTAGGCGATCTCCTTGTCCTTACAAACTCCTTGGTTCAACTCCACAATCTTCTTGGAGGCTCCCGAATGACACCTAACCAATCTAGGAGTCACCACTCTCCAAAAGGTAATAGATGGTGTGTTGATGATGAACTCCTTGCTCTTGTGCTTCAAATGATAGTCTCCCCAACACTCAACTCACTCTCATAGGATTGGATTTGGTGGAAAGATGATTTGAGTGGAAAGCAACTTGGGGAAGGCTAGAGATCAAGATTCATATGGTTGGATTGGAATATCTTGGTCTCAACACATGAGTAGGTGTCTCTCTCTCAAAAAATGAGTAGTGGAAGTGTAGGCACGTTCTGATGGCTTTCCTCACGAATGAGGAGAGGGTGGAGGGGTATATATAGCCTCCACACAAAATCTAACCGTTACACACAATATACCAAACTCGGTGGGACCGAATCAGAAAACTCGGTCGGACTGATTCAGTACATAATGTGACCGTTAGGCAATTTCAGTGGGACCGATATGATCAACTCGGTGGGACCGATGTGCAAGGGTTAGGGTAAAACCTCATCTCGGTTTGACCGATTACGCAACTCGGTGGGACCGATTTGGTAATAAGCAAAACAGAGAGTTGGTAGGGCAAACTCGGTGGGACCGAAAATATTACAATAGACAACAGAGAGTTTGCAAGCCCATCTTGGTGAGACCGAGATCCCATCGGTGTGACCGAATTGATTAGGGTTTCAAATGAACTCGGTGGGGCCGAGTTTGACTTTTGGTTTTGGACATATGTGGATATGAGAAAGTGGTTGAGGGCTTTGGAGAATATCACTAAGCACTTTGAGCAAGCAAGCCATTAAGCAACACCTCATCCCCTTTTAATAGTATTGGCTTTCCTATAGACTCAATGTGATCTTGGATCACTGAAACAGAAAATGTAGAGTCTTGAGCTTTGAGCTTGAGCCAATCCTTTGTCCTTAGCACCTTGAAGGGGTTCCACATCCTCTTGTCCATGCCACTCCACTGTTGGACTTATCTGAAATATACTAGATGAAGGTATTAGTCCAACAAGAGATATGTTGACATTAATTACCAAAATCACCCAGGGAGCACTTGTGCTTTCAAGGTGTCAAAAAGCTTAAAAACACCTATTCCTCTCTTTCCTTTATTTTCCACTCTTTCCTTATCCTCCTTGTCCGGCCCATATGGGGGGCACACCAGCCCCTCCTGGCTGGTGCATTTCCCCTCTTGGCCCATAAGGCCCATATCTTTTGCCGGGGGTGCCCGGAACCCCTTCCGGTGACCCGATAAGTACCCGGTACCCCCCGGTACACTTCCAGTGTCCGAATACTATCGTCCTATGTATCAATATTTACCTCTGGACCATTTCGAGACTCCTCGTCATGTTCGTGATCTCATCCAAGACTCTGAACAACATTTGGTCACCAAATCACATAACTCATATAATACTATATCATCATCGAACGTTAACCGTGCGAACCCTACGTGTTCGAGAGCTATGTAGACATGACTGAGACACCTCTCCGGTCAATAACAAATAGCTGAACCTGGATGCCCTTATTGGCTCCTACATATTCTATGAAAATCTTTATTCGTCGAACCATTATGACAACATACATGATTCCCTTTGTCCATCGGTATGTTACTTGCCCGAGATTCGATTGTCGGTATCTTCATACCTAGTTCAGTCTCATTACCGGCAAGTCTCTTGACTCGTTCCGTAATACATCACCTCGTGACTAACTCCTTAGTCGTTTGCTTGCAAGCTTGTGATGTGTATTACCGAGAGGGCCCAGAGATACCTCTCCGATACTCGGAGTGACAAATCCTAATCTCGATCTATGCCAACTCAACAAACACCTTTGGAGATACCTGTAGAGAATCTTTATAATCACCCAGTTACGTTGTGACGTTTGATAGCACATAAGGCATTCCTCCGGTATCCGGGAGTTGCATAATCTCATAGTCGAAGGAATATGTATTTGACATGAAGAAAGCAATATCAATAAAACTGAACGATAATAATGCTAAGCTAACGGATGGGTCTTGTCCATCACATCATTCTTCTAATGATGTGATCAGATTATCAAATGACAACTCATGTCCATGGTTAGGAAACCTTAACCATCTTTGATCAACGAGCTAGTCTAGTATAGGCTCACTAGGGGCACGGTGTTTGTTTATGTATTCACACATGTATCAAGGTTTCCGATTAATACAATTCTAGCATGAATAATAAACCTTTATCAAGAATAAGGAAATATAAAATAACAACTTTATTATTGCCTCTAGGGCATATTTCCTTCAGTCTCCCACTTGCACTAGAGTCACTAATCTAGATTACATTGTAACAAATCTAACACCCATGGAGTCTTGTTGCTGATCATGTTTTGCTCACGGAAGAGGCTTAGTCAACGGGTCTGCTACATTCAGATCCGTATGTATTTTGCAAATCTCTATGACTCCCTCCTTGACTTGTTCACGGATGGAGTTGAAGCGTCTCTTGATGTGTTTGGTTCTCTTGTGAAATCTGGATTCCTTTGCCAAGGCAATCGCTCCAGTATTGTCACAAAAGATTTTCATTGGACCTGATGCACTAGGTATTACACGTAGATCGGATATGAACTCCTTCATCCAGACTCCTTCATTTGGTGCTTCCGAAGCAGCTATGTACTCCGCTTCACACGTAGATCCCGCCACGACGCTCTGCTTGGAACTGCACCAACCGACAGCTCCACCATTCTGTAACATCCCAAAATTTCAATTTGGAATGTTATACATAGATCATCATTGCATATCATATTTTATTGCATTTCGACAAATCCTCGATAAATCCTAAGCAACTCAAGGACCCTCGGAGAGAGTTGGGGATTTTCTCGAATTTTCATATTTGATTTTCATCAAATAATAAACGAGGATTTTGGTTTTAATTATTTTTCTCTCCGGAAAAATATTTCATTAAAAATAAATGAGAGGAGAAAATATGACTTCTCCAAAACAATTGAAATATTGGAGGAAAAATGTTAAAATCATTTATTGGGTTTTATTCGGATTTTATTTGCAATTTTAATTGCATTAAAAAAATATTGCATGTTTTCAAAAATTTATTTTTTGTGTCAGAAAAATGTTCACCCTGTTCTAAATATTCTAACTAGACGGGGAAAATTTGTTTTATCTTTTTTGGATTTTTATTTATTTTTCTACGAATTTTTCGGCGGAACATTTAAAAAAAAAACATTTCGCGCCGCGCCCGACCGGGCCGAGGCCCAGCCGAGCCGCCGGCCCATCTCCGCGTTCTCCTCCGCGAGCACGCCGGACGCCGCCGCGGTGTCCGCCACGGACACCCCG
>NC_057805.1:24102301-24110398 GCF_018294505.1 Triticum aestivum
CGCCGCACCCCGCCGCCCTCGCCGGAGCCAGCCGGAGCCCCGCCGGAGCCCTGCCCCGACGAGGTATACCTCGCCGTCGTTGCCGGTTTTGTTTAAAAAAAACTGTTCGTTTAAAAAAACACTAGATCGGTTTATTTCTTCGGTTTTGTTATTTTGTGAACGTTCACCGACCCGTTCGTTTTAACGAAAGCGTTCGTCGGATTTTCTCTGTTAACGAATATCCGTTCTTTAACCGTTCGTCTGTTTTTCTTTTTCATCGGAATTTTCCGCGATTATCTCAGATCTCGATTTCTGATCGAATCTTCGTTTCTGTTTAATTTTTCGCTCGTTTATCGGAATCAGGCGATTCAAGCGCCTAGAGTTTCGTCTCGAAATTCTCTTTCCGTTTAACCTACTCAAACAAGTTTTTGCTACTGTAAAATTTGACCTAGATCCAGATTAGTAAACGAAGTTTGTTTCTTTCGCCGTTTGACTTTCGTTACTTTGTTCGAGTTGATTCTTTTTGCAAACCGGAGTTCTTAAGTTGAACTTTCTGGTTGGATCTTTCATTTGAGTTTTACCTGTGCATTAGATGAGTACTTATTGTTTGCTTGTTTGTTTGCGATAGAGTACCCGGAGTGTGCCGCTTGTTGCTTCGAATCGCTAGGTTTCGCGGATCATCAGCAAGGCAAGTAACACTTTGATCATATACCTTCCATACCCAGTTTTTATTGCATTAGATCTATTCCACAAACATTGCATGATTAGGATCTAATTAAATTGTGGGTATTGGGAAGTAGTTGAGGTAGTACCTATTACCTGTTCTTTTATCAAACCCTTGGGAGTTACTTCTACGTTTGCTATTATATTGCCATGCTATGCTCGTAGACGTGGATTGGGTTTGAGTGATATTCATGACAGATGTGAGATTGTTAATAATGGTTTACTTAAGGTGGCAACTAAAACTCACATCTGGGTGGATTGAGGTACCTGGGTATTCCAGGATTGCCTGTTTTTCTTTTGGACCGCCACCCAGGTTCAAAGGGATCATGAGATTATTCATGCTAGAAACTTCCGTGTGCAGCCACAAGCTATTATGGGCTCTAGCATAGTTGACTAAGTTGTGTGAACTCTTACAGTGGTAGACTAGCAGATGTAGGGGAAAGTAGGTGTAACTGTCTACCCATACGTAAGGTGCAAACACTTCTGAAAGACTATGTCTCGATCATCCGTTTCTCAAACATCATGTAGTGCGAGAATCAAGCGGAGGCGATCGAGTCTTGTGGGGAAAAGTGCACAAACCTCTGCAGAGTGTACAAACTAATCATGGTTAGCCGTGTCCCCGGTTATGGACAATTTGAGTATCTAGTACCTGGATTATCGTGTGAATCTCATCACCATGTTACTTTTAATTAATTTTGTTGGGTTATTGATGACACCTAATTGGGATTGAGATGCTGTCAACCATCTGAATGTTTAACAACCACCATGATAGTTAAATGAAATTTATTCCTTTGCAGTAGGGAAAAATTGGTTTTTCACAAAAACTTTAACCATAGAGCTTTCCACCAGCCATATATGCATGTAGTATAGCATTATTATGTTCATTATTTCTCCATGTGTTATTTTGCCAGCATATTCCATGTGCTGACCCATTTTCGGGCTGCAACGTTTCATGTTGCAGACTTTTCAGACGACGAGTAAGGTGCCTTAGGTCGTGGTCTTATACTCAGTGATGCCGCTGGAGTTGATGGACTCACTTATCTTCCAAGTCTTCCGCTGTTATCGTTTTAGATGGCCTTAAGCCATATTTATCATACTTATTCTCTTTGGAGATATTCGATGTAATAAGTGTGTGATTGCTACTCTGTTATAAATCCTCCATTTGTACTGTGCGTGTCAGCATTACTGATCCAGGGATGACACTGGTGCACAGCAGCACATACCATTTGAGGTCTGGTCGCTACAAAGGTGGTATCAGAGCACACGCTGACTGTAGGACACGACCACTAAGCTTAAGCCCTAGAACACTTCTCTCTTCTCATTTCTGACCCCTCTCCACTTTCTACTCTTTTAGGAATGGCGGATACAAGGAGCAAGTTCATGCAACCAGATGAAGACACGCCTTTTGGTCGACACTTGAAGGAAGTCACCAAGTACTTGAACATAGGAATACCAAGCATCACCGGAACCTACAACGCCACATTACCCGAAGAGGAGAGCTGGAAGATTCAAGTTCACATTCCAGGAAGGACGTTTGTGCCAGTTACTGAACCCATAGGATTGGTTTTCGAAGCACCAACCTGGAGTTTAGGGAAGAGCATGGCAGCCCACTTCGCTATGGGACGCATTGGAGAAGTCTACCACCAGGAGCTTAAGGATACGATTTATCAGATTTGTGGACGCCGAGACGCGCAATGGGAGATGATCAGAACCAAGAAGGATGTATCAATTGCAGCTTTCATCCAGGAGCAAAACCAACATATCCGTCGCCAGGAGAACCAGATGTGCTCGGACAAGGAAGAACTGAAGAAGGCATTGACGAAGATCAAGGAGCTGGAGGAAGAACTCAAGGCTACACGCGAGGATTATATGGAGGAAATCGTCGCACTGGTAGGGAAGAATGACGACCTGGAAAAGAAGATTGGAGTATTCATGGGAAATCCAGTGCCAAAAGCAAAGGATGCGAATGCACTTGTCCGGATAACTACATCATCATCGACGACACCGACTCGGAACCAAGTGAAGATGACTTTGTTGATGAAGCTGGAGTAGACATCATGGAGTCTTCAACTGATCAGAATTTCTAGTAGACCACCCTATCAGTAGTAGTTTTCCCCCATTTAATAGTATAGTTCAAGCACTTTGTAACGCTAGTTAGATCGATTGTTATGCCTTGTTTGAATTGATTGAGTGATATTGATTGTATTTGTCTCATGAGCATATGGGTAGTGTTTTCCTCTAGACCTCATTCTATTCTGAACTCTCATCTTTTCTAACCCATCAGATGCCTCCGAGACGCGACCCCGGATTTGTTTTCCCACCAGAGATCACCCAGTTGATTCAACAACAGAATGCCCTGATGCAAGTGTTAGTGCAGAACCAAGGCAACAACAACAACAACAACAACCCACCGCCAACACCACCTGTTGATCACTTAGCCCGTTTCTTAAGGCTAAACCCGCCGGTGTTTTCCAGTAGCACCGAGCCGATTGTTGCAGATGATTGGCTCCGCAAAGTTGGAAGGGAGTTGACCACTGCAGGATGCACAGATGCTGAAAGAGTGCGTTTTGCCGCACATCAGCTTGATGGACCCACAGCATCATGGTGGGAGAATTATACAGCCACGCACCCTATTGACACTGTCACATGGGACCAATTTCAGCAAGCTTTCCGTACAGCTCATGTTTCAGCAGGAGCTATGGCTATGAAGAAGCGCGAGTTCCGCAACCTACGCCAAGGAGGACGCACCATAGGCTAGTATGTGGAGGATTTCAGTAAGTTAGCACGTTATGCACCAGATGACGTTGCTACGGATGCAGCCAAGCAGGAGAAATTTTTGGAAGGACTGAATGATGAACTGAGTATGCAGTTGATGGTAGCAACCTTCAACAACTACCAGGAGTTGGTAGATAGAGCTCTCATGATTGAAGGGAAGCAACAACAGATTGAAAACCGTAAGAGGAAGTATGGACAAGGGAAGTATAACTCTGGAGCTCAACAGAAACCACGTTTTGCCCCGAAGCCGGGAGGACAGTTTCAGCATACCCATGGAGGAGGTAGTTCGCACAACCATAATGGCTCTAAAAATGGTAATGGGAATGGAGGAAGCAACGGACAGAACCGCACCAACCCATCTACCCCAGCCAAGAGGGACCTGAGCCAAGTCACTTGCTTTAAGTGCGAGAAGACTGGACATTATGCCAATGAATGTCCTGAAGCCCAAAATGGAAATGGCAATGGAAGCTCTGGGAAGAAGCCGAACCCGTTCAACAAAGGACACGTGAACCACGTGAGCGTGGAGGAGGTTGAAGCACAGCCTGATGCAGTAATAGGTAAGTTTTTGGTTAAGTCATTTACTGCAACCGTTCTATTCGATACTGGTGCATCGCATTCATACATATCAAGGGGATTTGTGAATAAGTTTAAGCTGTCCACCAAAGTTCTCCGAACCCCTATGTTAGTAACCTCGCCAGGAGCAGAGTATATGGCAAGCCAAGGATGTTTTCAGATGCCATTGGCCATTGGTAGGCATGTTTTCCCCTCAGACCTAATAGTTTTGGAGTCGCAAGGTTTGGATGTGATTTTGGGAATGGATTGGCTATTGTTGTATGGAGGAAACATCGATTGTGCCACCAAGATGATTTTGCTTACCACCCCAGAAGGAAAAAGGATCAAGTATGTATCCCGGCATATGCCGAAGAGGACTCAAGTGAATTCCTTATCAGGAGTTGTACAGGAGGAAGTACCAGTGGTGAAGGATTATCCGGATGTATTTCCAGAAGAGTTGCCAGGCATGCCACCGGATAGAGACATTGAGTTCTTGATTGAACTGTTGCCAGGCACAGGGCCAATATCTAAGAGACCGTACAAGATGCCCGCAAAAGATTTGGAGGAAATTAAGAAGCAGATCGAGGAGTTACTGGATAAAGGCTATATTCGCCCAAGTTCGTCACCTTGGGGATCACCAGTACTTCTAGTGGAGAAGAAAGATGGATCGTTGAGGATGGTTGTTGATTACCGTGGATTGAATGAAATGACCATCAAGAACAAGTACCTACTACCGATGATCAATGATTTGTTTGATCGCTTACAAGGAGCTAAAGTATTTTCCAAGATCGATCTATGATCAGGATACCATCAGTTAAAGATTCGAGAGCAGGATATACCTAAAACGGCTTTTACCACCAGATATGGACTGTATGAGTATACCGTTATGTCGTTTGGCCTGACTAACGCACCTGCCTATTTTATGAACCTGATGAACAAAGTGTTTATGGAGTTTTTGGATAAGTTCGTCGTGGTGTTCATTGATGATATTTTAGTCTTTTCCAAGAATGAGGAAGAGCATGAGGAGCATTTGTGATTGGTACTTGAGAAGCTCAGAGAACATCAGTTATATGCCAAGTTCAGCAAATGTGAATTTTGGCTGAAGGAAGTTGGATTCCTTGGACATGTTATTTCTGGAGAAGGAATAGTAGTAGACCCTGCCAAAGTTGACACAGTGACAAGTTGGGAATCACCCACGTCAGTTGGAGAAATCCGGAGTTTTCTTGGACTTGCTGATACTACCGGAGGTTCATCGAGAATTTCTTGAAGATTGCTAAGCCCATGACTGAGCTATTAAAGGACACCAAATTCAATTGGACTGAGGATTGTGAAGCTAGTTTCCATGAGTTGAAGAAACGATTGGTTACATCACCAGTGTTGATTTTGCCAGATCAATGCAAGGATTATGAAGTTTATTGCGACGCTTCTCGTCGAGGACTTGGAGCAGTGCTTATGCAGGAAGGAAGAGTTGTGTCATATGCTTCACGACAACTTAAACCCCATGAGAAGAATTATGCTACGCATGATTTGGAGTTAGCAGCCGTGGTGCATGCGTTGAAGACATGGAGACATTTTCTCATCGGAAACCATTGTGAGGTGTACACGGATCACAAGAGTTTGAAGTATATTTTCACGCAGAAGGAGTTAAATCACAGACAGAGGAGATGGTTGGAGCTTATTAAGGATTATGATATGAGATTGCATTATCACCCAGGAAAGGCTAACGTAGTAGCAGACGCGTTGAGCCGCAAGAGTCATGTCAACACCCTCATGACAGGAGAGTTACCTCAGGAGTTAGCCGAGGACCTTCGCGAGCTATGTTTGGAGATAATCCAAAGAGGCTATTTAGCGACACTGGAGATTCAGTCTACCTTGATGCAAAGGATCAGAGAAGCTCAGAAGACAGACAAGGAGATTGAAGAGATAAAGGAGAAGATGAGCAAAGGAAAAGCCAAGGGATTTCGTGAGGACGAGCACGATACCTTATGGTTTGAGGACCGCGTTTATGTGCCAAAAGACCCGGAGATCAGGAAGTTGATTTTGCAAGAAGCCCATGATTCACCGTACTCGATTCACCCAGGGAATACCAAGATGTATTTGGATCTGAAAAATACTTTCTGGTGGACTGGAATGAAGAAGGATATTGCATAGTATGTAGCAGTTTGTGATGTGTGTCAGAGAGTGAAGGCAGAGCATCAGAAGCCAGCAGGATTGCTACAACCATTGCCGATACCCGAATGGAAGTGGTATAAAATAGGCATGGATTTTATCACGGGATTACCCAGGACTCGTTCAGGCTATGACTCAATATGGGTTGTAGTCGACCGTTTGACGAAAGTGGCTCATTTCATTCCAGTGAAGACCACTTACACCAGTGCTAAGTTGGCAAAGATATACATGACCAGGATCGTATGTTTGCATGGAGTTCCGAGGACCATTGTATCAGACAGAGGAACCCAATTTACCTCAAAGTTTTGGAAGCAGTTACATGAAACTTTGGGAACCAGGCTAGAATTTAGTACAGCTTTTCACCCACAGACAGATGGACAGACCGAGAGAGTCAACCAGATTTTGGAGGACATGTTGAGAGCTTGTGCACTAGATTATGGATCTAGTTGGGACGACAATTTGCCATATGCAGAGTTTTCGTATAACAACAGTTATCAAACCAGTTTGAAGATGGCCCCTTTCGAAGCTTTGTACGGAAGGAGGTGTAGAACACCGTTGTTATGGGACGAAGTTGGAGACCGTCAGTTGTTTGGACCAGATTTGATTAAGGAGTCTGAACAGAAAGTGAGGTTGATTCGCGATAGGCTCAAGGTAGCCCAGTCCAGGCAGAAGAGTTATGCTGATTCTAAAAGAAAGGAGATAGTTCACGAAGTTGGAGACAGAGTTTATCTTCGAGTATCACCACTTCGAGGAGTGAAGCGCTTTGGAGTTAAGGGAAAGTTAGCGCCCCGTTTTATCGGACCATACAGAGTTTTGGAACGTATGGGAGAAGTTGCCTACAAGCTGGAATTGCCCAAAGGATTGTCAGGAGTTCATGATGTATTTCATGTTTCCCAGTTGAAGAAGTGCCACGCAGAGATGGCTGAGATACCACTGAGAGATACTGTGCCGCTGGAAGCGATTCAGCTGGAAAGTGATTTGACCTATGAGGAGAAACCAGTTAAGATTCTTGAGTATGCCAGCCGAGTTACCCGCAGTAAGGTTATCAAGTTTTGCAAAGTCCAGTGGAGTCACCACACGGAAGATGAAGCCACCTGGGAGCGAGAGGAAGATCTACGGAAGGACCACTCCCACCTGTTTTCTAGCCAACCCGAATCTCGAGGGCGAGATTCATCTTAAGGGGGGTAGGTTTGTAACATCCCAAATTTTCAATTTGGAATGTTATACATAGATCATCATTGCATATCATATTTTATTGCATTTCGACAAATCCTCGATAAATCCTAAGCAACTCAAGGACCCTCGGAGAGAGTTGGGGATTTTCTCGAATTTTCATATTTGATTTTCATCAAATAATAAAACGAGGATTTTGGTTTTAATTATTTTTCTCTCCGGAAAAATATTTCATTAAAAATAAATGAGAGGAGAAAATATGACTTCTCCAAAACAATTGAAATATTGGAGGAAAAATGTTAAAATCATTTATTGGGTTTTATTCGGATTTTATTTGCAATTTTAATTGCATTAAAAAATATTGCATGTTTTCAAAAATTTATTTTTTGTGTCAAACAAATGTTCACCCTGTTCTAAATAATCTAACTAGACGGGGAAAATTTGTTTTATCTTTTTTGGATTTTTATTTATTTTTCTACGAATTTTTCGGTGGAACGTTTAAAAAAAAAATTCGCGCCGTGCCCGACCGGGCCTAGGCCCAGCCGAGCCGCCGGCCCATCTCCGCATTCTCCTCCGCGAGCACACCGGACGCCGCCGCCGTGTCCGCCATGGACACCCCGCCGCCGCGCCTTGCCCCCTCCTCCAAGCACCCCTCCCCCCTCTTTATAAACCCCGCCGCCGCCCCCTCCCTCTCACCCCGCCGCCGCCCCGCACCCGCCCCGCACC
>NC_057805.1:24111015-24127977 GCF_018294505.1 Triticum aestivum
GCCGAACCCCGCCGCCGGAGCCGCCCCTCGCCACCCTCGAGCCCCCTGAGCCCCGCCGCACCCCGCCGCCCTCGCCGGAGCCAGCATGAGCCCCGCCGGAGCCCTGCCCCGACGAGGTATACCTCGCCGTCGTTGTCGGTTTTGTTTAAAAAAAACCGTTCGTTTAAAAAAAACCCTAGATCGGTTTATTTCTTCGGTTTTGTTATTTTGTGAACGTTCACCGACCCGTTCGTTTTAACGAACGCGTTCGTCGGATTTTCTCTGTTAACGAACGTCCGTTCTTTAACCGTTCGTCCGTTTTTCTTTTTAATCGGATTTTTCCGCGATTATCTCAGATCTCGATTTCTGATCGAATCTTCGTTTCTGTTTAATTTTTCGCTCGTTTATCGGAATCAGGCGATTCAAGCGCCTAGAGTTTCGTCTCGAAATTCTCTTTCCGTTTAACCTACTCAAACAAGTTTTTGCTACTGTAAAATTTGACCTAGATCCAGATTAGTAAACGAAGTTTGTTTCTTTCGTCGTTTGACTTTCGTTGCTTCGTTCGAGTTGATTCTTTTTGCAAACCGGAGTTCTTAAGTTGAACTTTCTGGTTGGATCTTTCATTCGAGTTTTACCTGTGCATTAGATGAGTACTTATTGTTTGCTTGTTTGTTTGCGATAGAGTACCCGGAGTGTGCCGCTTGTTACTTCGAATCGCTAGGTTTCGCGGATCATCAGCAAGGCAAGTAACACTTTGATCATATACCTTCCATACCCAGTTTTTATTGCATTAGATCTATTCCACAAACATTGCATGATTAGGATCTAATTAAATTGTGGGTATTGGGAAGTAGTTGAGGTAGTACCTATTACCTGTTCTTTTATCAAACCCTTGGGAGTTACTTCTACGTTTGCTATTATATTGCCATGCTATGCTCGTAGACATGGATTGGGTTTGAGTGATATTCATGACAGATGTGAGATTGTTAATAATGGTTTACTTAAGGTGGCAACTAAAACTCACATCCGGGTGGATTGAGGTACCTGGGTATTCCAGGATTGCCTGTTTTTCTTTTGGACCGCCACCCAGGTTCAAAGGGATCATGAGATTATTCATGCTAGAAACTTCCGTGTGCAGCCACAAGCTATTATGGGCTCTAGCATAGTTGACTAAGTTGTGTGAACTCTTACAGTGGTAGACTAGCAGATGTAGGGGAAAGTAGGTGTAACTGTCTACCCATACGTAAGGTGCAAACACTTCTGAAAGACTGTGTCTCGATCATCCATTTCTCAAACATCATGTAGTGCGAGAATCAAGCGGAGGCGATCGAGTCTTGTGGGGAAAAGTGCACAAACCTCTGCAGAGTGTACAAACTAATCATGGTTAGCCGTGTCCCCGGTTATGGAAAATTTGAGTATCTAGTACCTGGATTATCGTGTGAATCTCATCACCATGTTACTTTTAATTAATTTTGTTGGGTTATTGATGACACCTAATTGGGATTGAGATGCTGTCAACCATCTCAATGTTTAACAACCACCATGATAGTTAAATGAAATTTATTCCTTTGCAGTAGGGAAAAATTGGCTTTTCGCAAAAACTTTAACCATAGATCTTTCCACCAGCCATATATGCATGTAGTATAGCATTATTATGTTCATTATTTCTCCATGTGTTATTTTGCCAGCATATTCCATGTGCTGACCCGTTTTTGGGCTGCAACGTTTCATGTTGCAGACTTTTCAGACGACGAGTAAGGTGCCTTAGGTCGTGGTCTTATACTCAGTGATGCCGCTGGAGTTGATGGACTCACTTATCTTCCAAGTCTTCCGCTGTTATCATTTTAGATGGCCTTAAGCCATATTTATCATACTTATTCTCTTTGGAGATATTCGATGTAATAAGTGTGTGATTGCTACTCTGTTATAAATCCTCCATTTGTACTGTGCGTGTGAGCATTACTGATCCAGGGATGACACTGGTGCACAGCAGCACAGACCATTTGAGGTCTGGTCTCTACACATTCACTATAAATACGAATCTGATATGTCTCCATCGTATCTACTTTTCCAAACTCTTTTGCCCTTGTTTTGGACTCTAATTTGCATGATTTGAATGGAACTAATCCAGACTGACGCTGTTTTCAGCAGAATTGCCATGGTGTTATTTTTGTGCAGAAATGAAAGTTCTCAGAATGACCTGAAACTTCACGGAGATTATTTTTGGAATAAATAAAAAATAATGGCGAAAGAATAAACTGAAGGGGACCCACACCCTGTCCATAAGGGTGGAGGGTGTACCCACCCCCCAGGGCGCGCCCTCTGGCCTTGTGGGTCCCACGAGGCTCCACCGGCCTCAACTCCAACTCCATATATTCACAGTCGGGGAGAAAAAAAATTAGAGAGAAGGATCCATCGCGTTTTACGATACAGAGCCACCATCACCCCCTGTTCTTCATCGGGAGGCCATATCTGGAGTCCGTTCGGGGCTCCGGAGAGGGGAAATCGTTGCCATCATCATCATTAACCTTCCTCCATCACCAATTTCATGATGCTCACCGCCGTGCGTGAGTATTTCCATCGTAGGCTTGCTGGACGGTGATGGGTTAGATGAGATTTACCATGTAATTGAGTTAGTTTTGTTAGGTTTTGATCCCTAGTATCCACTATGTTCTAAGATTGATGTTGCTATGACTTTGATATGCCTAATGCTTGTGACTAGGGCCCGAGTTCCATGATTTCAGATCTGAACCTATTATGTTTTCATGAATATATTTGTGTTATTGATCCTATCTTGCAATTTATAGTCACCTACTACGTGTTATGATCCGGCAACCCCGGAGTGACGATAGTTGGGACACTTCCCGGTGATGACCGTAGTTTGAGGAGTTCATGTATTCAATAAGTGCTAATGCTGTGGTCAGGTACTCTATTGAAAGGAGGCCTTAATATCCCTTAGTTTCCAATAGGACCCCGCTGCCACGGGAGGGTAGGACAAAAGATGCCATGCAAGTTCTTTTCCATAAGCACGTATGACTATATTCGGAATACGTGCCTACATTATATTGATGAATTGGAGCTAGTTCTGTGTCACCCTATGTTATAACGGTTGCATGATGAATGCCATCCAACATAATTATCTATCATTGATCCATTGCCTATGTGCTCGTTTCATATTGATCTTTGCTAAGTTACTTTTTCGATGGCACTGTTATGATCGCTACAAAACTGCTACTATAACTTTTGCCACCCGTTACTTCCATACTACTTTGCGACTAAATATTTTGCTGCAGATATTAAGTCTTTCAGGTGTGGTTGAATTGACAACTCAGCTGCTAATAGTTGAGAATATTCTTTGGCTCCCCTTGTGTCGAATCAATAAATTTGGGTTGAATACTCTACCCTCGAAAACTGTTGTGATCCCCTATACTTGTGGGTTATCAAGACCTTTTTCTGGCGCTGTTGCCGGGGAGCATAGCTCTATTCTCTCAGTCACTTGGGATTTATATCTGTTGATCACTATGAGGAATTCGAAAGATCAAAGAACCAAGATTTTTCCCTCAACTACGAGGGGAGGTAAGGAACTGCCATCTAGCTCTGCACTTGATTCACCTTCTTTTTTGAGTAAACTTGCGACACCTACACCTGCTATTGATTCCGATATGTTGCATGTTATTGATGATGCCACTTCTTCTATGAACGATGCTTATGATGATACTACTTCTGTGCTTGATAACACTGTGCCACTAGGTGAATTTCTTGATGAACAACTTGCTAGGGTTAGAGAGAATGAAATTACTGAAACTGATGATATTATTGAAACTGAAGATTATGACTCTCCCCCTAGATATGAATTGCCTGTTGTACCTGAGGGTTATATTATGGATGAGGAAACTTCTAGAGACTTTCTTGCTTGTAATGATAGATTTGATCTTAAGAAACTGTTAGCTAAGCTGAAAGAAAAGTCTTTGAATGCTAGAATGCAATATGGCCCTATGTTTGCTACTTCACCTATCTTTGTTACTGATAAGGATTATGAATTATTTGTCGATCCTGAGTTAGTTACGTTGGTTGAATCTGATCCTTTCCATGGTTATGAATCTGAAACTATTGTGGCACATCTCACTAAATTGAATGATATAGCCACCCTATTTGCTCATGACGAAAAGATTCACTATTACTATATTCTTAAATTGTTTCCTTTCTCATTAAAGGGTGATGCTAAGTTATGGTTTAATTCTCTTGCTCCTGGTTGTGTGCGTAGTCCCCAGGATATGATTTACTACTTCTCTGAAAAATATTTCCCCACTCATAAGAAACAAGCTGCCTTAAGGGAAATATTTAACTTTGTGCAAATTGAAGAAAAGAGTCTCCCACAAGCTTGGGGGCGGCTTCTCCAATTACTTAATGCTTTGCCTGATCATCCTCTCAAGAAAAATGAAATACTTGATATCTTTTATAATGGGCTAACCGATGCTTCGAGAGACCACCTGGATAGTTGTGCTGGTTGTGTTTTCAGGGAACGAACTGTTGAGCAAGCTGAATTGCTATTGAATAATATACTGAGTAATGATAATGATTGGAAACTTCGTGAACCAACTCCTAAGCCAACTCCAAAGAAAAGGGGTATTCTATTTCTCAGTCCTAAAGATATGCAAGAGGCAAAGAAATCTATGAAAGAAAAAGGCATTAAAGCTGAAGATGTTACGAATTTACCGCTTATTGAAGAAATACATGGTCTTGATAACCCGACACGAGTAGTAGAGGTAAACTCTCTCCATAGATTTGATGAAGGTGATATTCCTCATAATAAGCCTGCTAGTCAATGCTTGGATGAGTTTGATAACTTTATTGTTAAACAAGAAAACTTCAATGCTTATGTTAGCAGACAATTGAAACGTAATGCTTACATGCTTGACCACTTGGGTGATTATATGAGTAGAACTGTTAATGATCTTAAGCTTATTAGTAAACATGCTTCCATGGTTACAACTCAAGTAGAACAAGTACTTAAGGAACAAGATGATTTGCTTAATGAGTTGAATATTAAGAATAATGATAATGCTGTTAGGGTTATGACTAGAGGTGGTAAGATGACCCAGGAACCTTTGTATCCTGAAGGCCATCCTAAGAGAGTTGAGCAAGATTCTTAGAGAATTAATACTGATGCACCTAGTCCTAGTAACAAAAAGAAAAAGAAAACTGATAGGACTTTGCATGCTTCAAGTGAACCTGTTATAGACACACCACTACAAAAAAATACACTTCCGTGATGATACATGTTTGTCACAGTAGGTCACGTTTTCTATCATGCATGTACATCCATGACGATTTTATGACAGAATCAAGATAGTCATACCTGTGTTGTCGTAGAAGTGTTCCATGATACCAAAATTATCATCACGGAAGTGTCCACTTCCATGACGATAAATGGAGCGTCACAAAAGTGCTTTCGTCAAGGGTGACCGACACGTGGCATCCACCGTAACGGAACGCTGTTAAGCTATCGGGTCCGGTTTTGGATTCGATAACCCGTTAACAGCCGGGACCAATGGGAAATTTCCACGTGTAAAATTCTGATTGGCCAGACGGAACACCTGTCAGCTCGTCAGTGGGCCAGATGTCGCCCGTCCATTGGAGGAGACATGCCTATGATACGTCGACACGTGGCTGGGCCCAACAGAGGCCCATAGAGGTTCAAAAGGCCGGCCCAGTCAAAGGCCCGTAGTACTTACTCAGGTATTAGTGGGCCAGCCCAATAACGGCCTGCTTAATGAAGGCCCATTTACGGCCCAAAGCCAGATCTGGCCCGTTAATTGTTCGCTGAATATTTGGGCCCATTTATGGCCCGAAGCCAGATCTGGCCCGTTAATTGTTTGCTGGGCCCAATTATAGCCCTGTGACTTTCGGCCTGTTAGAGGCCCGATGTAGACATGGGCCCATTTCAGCCCGGTGTGACTTTCGGCCTGGGAATGGCTCGTGCTGCCCATGGGCCATATATGGTCCAACGGGACATCGGGCCCACTAACGGCCCGTGATATAACTGGGCCCAAAAAGGCCCGAGATATGTTTCGGCCTGGTAACGGCCCGTGATATAACTGGGCCCAAAAAGGCCCGGTCTACATTTCATCCTGCTGAAGGCCCGTCGACGACTAGTGAAAATTGAGGCCCAACATGTATTTCGGCCTGCTAAAGGCCCATGGTTTCATCTGGGCCGTAACAGGCCAATACAATATTCAGCCTATTAATGGCCCAACGCTACCTGGGCCAAACTAAGCGCTGGGTCCACAAAAGGCCCAACTAAAATATAGGCCGGTGTAAGTTGTGGGCCTGGCGCAAAGTGTGAAGGCCCCAATCATTCGGGCCCAAGAAAGATGCAGGCCGGCCCAATTGTGGCCCGCTAAAAACCAGGCCCGTTAAAGGCGAATGTTTCGGCCCGGTCGACTACATCTGATTTTTTTCCAGATAGCGAATGATGGCAGTAACTAGTAGGAATTAAGAACAAACCTACTCTATACAATAAAGAAATTACGACATAGTAACTAAGAATAAACCTACACTATAGAATAAAGGATTTATGGTATATTACATCCACTGGGCATCGATGTTCGCCACCAGTGATCATAAAGCGCAACGAAGAAGCAGATTACAAAAACTGGGCACCATTGCAGCGTAACAAAATAATACTGAACCGAGACCACTTCCAAGACAGTTCAAGAAAGGTTAGCCTTGCGGGGGAACTGCTGCGCAAGCTGCTGAGCAAGGCTGTGAGACCGGCCTAGCATGTCGGTCATAGCTTCCAGGTGTAGCTATTTAGCGATGAGGTTCCCATTGGTGTTCTCCGCAATCTTTCTTAGAGATAGGACTTCAAGTCGAAGTTGAGTTGCAGAATGCCTTTCTGCTAGAACTTGGGACTGAAGAAGTCGAACTGATTCAGACAACAAATTCTGTGAGTTTGTCTGACTGCTAGTCTCAAGTAACTTGAACACTGCATCAAGACAAGACTTTGGGGTTGTCTCGCTATCTTCAAGATGTTTTGCCTTCTTTGCTACAATATATGTTGGGTTTGTCTCATAGCCTTCAGCAGACTTGTGCATGCCATCAGACATATCACCCTGAAACAAAGCAGAGAGATGACATGTTTTGCACGTGTATAAATAAAGATGATAACTGTGCTGTCAATTCCATCCAATTTCAAATTAGAAAATAAAGAGTAAGTTCAAAATATCAATAGCATAATTTGGCATTGTTCATAATGCGGGTAGCTTCGCCACACTACTGGATTACCATGTCAACATAACAAGCATAGATGAAGGGCAAAGAAAATCATTGTATCTATTTTGGTTAATGTGCATGGCATGTTGTTCATATCATCAGCCACATCAGTAAGATAAAATAGGAGATGACAAGGTGCAAACGTGGGCTGCTTCACCACACACTGGATTATGGATCCACAAAAACAAGCATACATATAGGGAGTATTGAGTAATGTGCATGGTATGAATAAGGAATTTGGTTTTACAAGTAAAACTTAGAACTTATGGTTCTTGCGAACATGCATTTTGGTAGAAACAACAAACTAAACAGCAGTAAACGATAGGGAGTATGAGCAAATTAAACAACATTTGAGGATAAAGGCTTTAGAAGGACTGACTTACATTAACAGTTAACACCGGCTTTATAATGCCCTTCTTCATGTCAAGGGAAGGATAACTCAAGAATTTCAGCACATAGTCTTCTTCATAAGCATTGCCTGTACTCTACATTTTGTAGAGAGTAATTATAAATATGATAATACTGGAAGGGATAGAGGATAATGAAGATAAGATGCAGATTGATGCTACATAATCAACTACCAATACCTGGAAGTACAAGCGTTACAGGACAAAATGTACTGACAAGAGCAATGGGCTACACTTCTGCACTGACATTGTCTGTGTATTCTACTTGTTGGTAAGATTAAATATAGATCTGATCTTTTTTAGTAAATGGTGGGCGAGGGAGATAAGATGCAGAATGCTACACAATGAACCAATCCCTCTTCCCATAATACAAGAGTGTTTTGAACACTGGTGTACTGTACAAAATGTTCTTATATTATGGGACGGAGGGAGTAGCTATTAATGTAAGTACAAAGATAAACGACGTTCAGTCCTTACAAGAGGACTGCAGAGCTAAACCTCTTCAAAAGCATTGGGTTGATTCTAAATTTATGTAAGAGTCCATACGGATCTTATAATGTCCACCAAATGGACGATAACGTGGCTAACATGTGCAGCGATGCTACATAATCAAACATCTATGAAAGTAAGTATGGTCATACAGGGCAAGAGGTACTCACAAGAGCAATGTAGTGTGCAGTGTAGTTGTGAGATTCTGTGGTCCCTTGAGAATGAATGTTCTTCTGCTAACAGTTTTCGTACAAGTGATATTTAAGGCAAATGCAGAAATGTAGTTCAAATTGTGATGTGATATCATAGACAGTACCTTACGTTGCAGCCAAGACCAATGTGTAACAAGATTATTCCAGTCACCGTCGGATAAATGTAGCACCGGAGACTTTACAGAAATTTTGTTTAGAGGCTTGCTATCGAAGTGCGCTTGCCTCAGGTAGGAACGATACTTCATCAACAAGTGCTTGAAAAGCGCAACCAACCCTTGCTCGTCTTCACAATCCTGGTCCTCGCCTATTTAAAAGAATGAAATCTTGTGTCTTCTGTCAGCAGAAACATATGCAGTAATGACCATGAATAACATTAGTACATTACTTATGCGTAAGTTGCGGAGGAAGACTGGAAATTGTTCTGTGTCTGTGGTATAATCTTTCCATGAAGGAAAGATGCGCACAAAGTTCCTGACAACAATATAAGCTTCATCTTCTAAACTGGGAAGAAATGGAACAGGGGTCCTATTTGCTGCAATTAGGGCTCTCTCTGGTTCGAAAAGGAATTTGGCAACTGGATTTGGTGTTCTCTTTGCTGGAATGGGGGTTTTTGCGTCGTAGAGCTGGTGCTATGTCAACTGGCATAATCATACTGTTTGCTGCAGTTGGGGTCTGCTGAGTTGGGGCATCAGAAATGACCAGTGTAGTAGGGCTAGAGTCTGCTAGAGTTGGGGTGTTTTGTGGGTCAGGTGATATTGCAACTACACCTGATGGGCTATTTGATTTATCTGGTGCCACTACCTTTTCCAAATACTTTGCTTGTGCTCCTCCACGATCAGCAATCGCCCTCTTCCTTTTGAACGTCTGATACACAAGAACAACATTTGAATGGATAAATATGGTATGATGACAGATGGAATATGTACTGAAAATGGATAGGCAGGGCGTATTCACATACACGATGTGTAAACTAAGCTAATGGTAGTTCAACAAAGTAGAAGCAATGCAAATCATCAGTTGCAAGATATGTGCGACCAATATAACATGGGAAAGTTAGAGCAAGCACCTTGATGGGTGAATAAGATAGGGCATCTTCCTCTGACTCCTCCACTGGGGAGCTACATTGACTTAGGTCTCCCTCTAGCTCAGAATCACTATTAGGATCATATTTTGAGCATGAACCTGTAGGTGGAGAGCGTTTGCATTGCATTGCATCCAGACTTGATTTCAGTCCCTTAATGCCAAGTTTGACAGCCATGGCATTGTTCTGCTTTAGTCTTTTTCATGCGCGCAAGCTCATAATCATTATGATGCTGTTCAGAACCTGAGATTCATGAAAACATAAAAAGTAGTCAGATTATCTATGGAATGCATTGCGGATTCAACTCAAAGAGTGTCTCCCTATAAACCCCTGCATATGCAAAGTTCACCCGCCAACCGTGCTGACCAGACCACACACAGAAATACAAACCCCTTATGTCTCTATAACAGGCAGACACACATTTCAAAACTGAAGTAGGAACATTAGAATCATATGAAATTCGTATTTTAACAAATAAACTAAGGAATTATGAGTGGCATAATGTTTAGCTTCAAGGGTGGAGTGTTGGTAGTGCGACACAAAGCAAGTAGGCAGATTGTATTCCATGTAAAAGATCGAAGCCTATGTAAAAGCTGGAAATGACACTTTCTTTCTATACAATGCAGTGTTCGTTGCCCACATATGATGGAAGAGATCACATAGAGAAATACTATTCACTCATGTCTACGGTTCCAGTATTTAGAAAGAGGGTGGTCCATCCTAAAAGAATATTGATAACAAATATGACAAGGCAAGCATAGATGTAGTGAATCAATCATTTACTTGTGAGCTTACCAGGACAAGTATGCAGAATTGTAACTGCAGTAAGAGACCGTCCAAAATCTGAATCAAGAAGTTTATCTAGCACTTATTGTTTGCAACTAATCGACGTGAATAATTGGATATTATATCGAATGAGTAAGAAAGACAAGTAAAATTGTCAACAAACCTGGCTTGCAGTAGTAATCTGGGTCAATGTCACTACGACCAACAATCCAAAATGACTAGTGTCTGTTCCGAGGGCCAGAATTTTGAAAACCCTGTGAACTTTACAGGTACTAAAGATTACCGAAATACATCTGAACCATTAAGTGTAGGTAGCACTGAGCACACAACAAACCCTAATGACAGTCCTGCCTAATGAGTAATGAATCAATTAGAAAATGGGTGATGAGGAGTGGCTGCTGAGTGTTGAGGACATATCTCAGGATAAATCGGGTTGGCTTAGTGGGTGCTGCACGCCTGAGCCCTGAACGGACTGGGAAGGTAGGCACGGCCGCACGGCCGGGCAGCGGTGACGCTGTTGGGCGAGCGGCTCCTGACCTCCTATTAGTCTGACGTCTCCTCCTAGAGTCATGCCGTCCGGGGACGGCAAGTCGCCGGCGAGGCAGGCGGCTGGGGGCGAGTAGAGATCGGAAGCGCGCAGCAGAACACAGGGGAATCAGGGCCTGGGACGACCCAAAATCCCAGGGTGGGCCGGCCCACCGTGGGCACCCTGTAGAGATACACACCAGAGCGGCGAACATGCATTTTCGAAACTAATTTAGGAACATTTAGCTGACCAATTAAATGACTCTGTTTTAATAATATAAGATTCATATTTGAACAACTAAGCTTGTTTAGCTTGATGGGTGGAGCAGTGCTATTATGACACGAAGCAAGTATTCTGATCGTATAGTGATCATAAAAGGGGGAAACTCTAAGCATATATTTTTTTAGCAAAAGAGGGTTTCCCCTCCGATTTCTATTAAAGAAACCACCACGGAACCAACATGATCAATTAAACCCTAAGCATGATCAATTAAACCGTATTATGACTATGCCATGGCAGATTTGAAGCTGCAAACCGGAGAAATGATATTTAGCATCCATTGTTTGCTTCAAACTAAGAACTAAATTCTAAGAGCTGAAAAGAAAGTAGAGTAACCAAGTTAAGATCTATTTTCTGGTTGAGATCAAAAAGTTGAGGAGATATGAAGTACCACCTCTCTTGCGGCGCCGTGTAGGCATCGGGGGTGCGATGGCTGTCGGTGGCGTTGAAGCAGATCTATGACGGTAGACGGTTGCATCAGGGGATAAGTCCCGTTGCGGTGGAAGAGAAGGTCGTGTGAGCGGCCCCGGCAAAGAGGACGACGGCGCCGATGAAGCGAGAGGACGCGATGCAAGGCTCTTGGTCCGTCGCCGTGGATGAGAAACGTCCATCTCTAGCAGTGGACGACGCGGTCTTGGTAGGCGCTCCGGCGTGGTGGAGGACGGTGGCGATGGATGTGATGGAGGACGACGACGATGGATGGGGTGGAGGACAACGGCGATGGATGGGGTGGCGGACGGAGGCTGGTGTGGGGATGGTGTTCTAGCGCGGACGGTGTATGAATGGGAAAATGGAGGGAGAGGTACGGGGAACCATGTTTTCGGGACGCGCGTGTCTGAAATATGGGAAAGTTACTAACTTAGCCCCCGTTTTAAAATTTGGACGTCTCGTCGGTTGGGGATACGACGGTTATCTCGCATCTCGCCAATATTTGCCCAGAGCGATTTCGGGCGAGGAGAGGGTGGTTGGCGCCCATGGTTGGCGCCCACGGTGTATGAACGGGGCCGACAGGTAGGGCGGTTGTGTCACGTTTGAGTGAAGTTACAAACCTACCCCTATTGAAAATATTTGCCTACATCGATTTCGGCAGAGTCGAGTTTGTTTTGCCGCCCACCATGTATGAATGGGGAAATGGAGGGAGAAACAGAGGACTTTCGGACGAGCTTGAATCAAATGTGTTTTGCCGCCCATGTTTGGCGCCCACCGTGTCGGAATGGGCTCAGAGGCGGTCGTGTCACGTCTAATTGAAGTTACTAACCTACCCCTATTTAGAGCAGTGGAAATCGGGCCGATGGATTGTCTGTGTAATGGGTAGACAGTAATTTCCATCTCCCAAACACTTGGCTTCGGGCAGCCAACGTGGGAGTGGACATTTTGCCGCTTCTTTGGAATTTTGGGACAATAAGCATCCACGTTTACCCTGGCAACTAAATTCGAATCCATTTTGTATTCCTATACGAATCTTTATAAATCATTCTATGTGTTTATATATATCTTCAAAAGGACGACAAAGATGTATTCCACTGTCATATATGAATATGGTTTACAAATGCCGATACTGAAATTCAGAAGCAATAATCCAATTTAAGGTGAATTCGAATATTTGGAACACTTCATGTCCAACTCAAATGTCACACGTAGCATAATGTGTACTCCCATTTAGATATGTACACAAGCAATGTATCAAGACTCAAATACCGAGTCAATCAACCAAGAATGTACAGAACTAACAGACATATAAACACTTATAGAGTATATGGATCAATAATATCAACTAACATACATAAGCCAGGCCGCTGTACTTTTTTTTGCTACAACAACATCCTTTTTTTAGCCAAGCTACTACAGCATCTTGGCCCTTTCCGATGCGTGCCACTTTTGGTCCATCTATACTACTATTATTGCTGAATGCATATTCAGCCCGATTGGCATATTTGTAGGTCTGGCACATCAATCAAAATGAAATGTCTCCGAGTCTTATCAATTAATACAAACTTGTGCTCAAATAAAATTACAAACCAAAAAACAAAAAAACAAAAAACAATTAGTACATGATCTCTAAAACAAACGGTTGGATTGATTACATGAACAAACAACACAAAGGTTATTCAACGATGGAAAGAACATTTCACCTATGATTTACCAAGTGGAAATTTAATTTCCTTTTTTCCTTCAGGACCTTAACAATGTGGTCAGTCTCAGCTTGCTTCATTTTGAAATCCACCAAATATTTAATGGTTGTCTTGAGTACTGCTTGTGATTGCGCTGTTTGCTTCCTCAACATGTCAACTTCATCTCTAAGTGCAGAAGCAGAATCTCTTTCTAACACTAGTTTAGCCTCTCGAGCATCAGCAGTTGGCAATTCATAATGCACGATTGGGCCGGTGCCACTGTTGTGGGATGATAGAACGTCCATGGGGACCTCGCTCTTTGATCTTGGGCTAACCTGTTTTGCCATTAAAGTTCTGATTGGATTCAAAAAAGTTGAAGTTAGCAAAACATCTCAACTGGGAGTTATAACAGAAAACCAGTTAAACAAACAAGGAATTAAAGAGTTTCAATTGGATGCTGAAAAGTACTTACTAACATCATTGTAACCAGTTGTTGCAGCAGCAAAGCAGTTAAACAAACAAGTAGCTATTTAAGTTCAGACAAACAGGTAATTCTTAACAGTAAGTATCAAACACATAGATAGGCGCAGTCTATAATAGGATTAACAGGCTGTGGCATTATGTAATCAGTAGCAAACTAAATTAATCCAAGCAACGTAATCGAACAATTTTGCAATAAGTGGCTAACTAAAATTTCGAGAAGTAGGTAACTGAACTTACGCTAGTTCTTTGTACAAGCACAGTGCAACTTCTTTTTTGCTTACAAGGTTTTACGAAGGAGTCCATGGCATCAATTGCTTAGGTACGCAGTCCCGATACTTCTTTCTTCCCACACTGCATTGGTAAGTCGAATGGTTAATCTGGTAAGATGGTGCGTCCTTGATATGTTATATGAGGACGTGTAGTCAAACTAGTTGTAGCCACACACATCACACATGCTTTTACTGTATATTTCATGCGATTACTTTTGGCATATCGAGATCTAAGCAATCTACAATAGGATGAAAAGACTAGCATCCTTCACATTATTGGCGAACTCAGTTCATAGAAACAAGCAATTCAACCATTCTGTGGGTAAATCAAAAGCGCCACTGGAATATTTTTCACTACCCCAATCATACACGCAAAAGGGGCGACACCACCATAGGGGCTGGTATGGGCGGCCGCCTCGGGTGGCTGGAAAGTGTGCACCTAGTTTGAGTCGTCTAGGTTGGCCCATGCTAGTTTTGTTCGTCCTAACGCACGAGCAGGAAATGTAAAAAATGAAGAACAATGTTTCAATTTGGATGGGCCAATAACATAAGTGCAAGGCACACTACTAGAAAAAGGGCTATAGATGGGATTGACACTAATGGCGCACCAGACAAGCGGTGCGCCATTAGTATATACTAATGGCGCACCACCTTCTGATACGCCATTAGAGTTGAAACTACTAATGGCGCACCAGGCGTAGGGTGCACCATTAGTATAATTTTTTTTAACTAGTGCGCCTGTCCAAACATACTAATGGCGCATCCAGACACAGTGCGCCATTACTAGTTGTAACTAGTAATGGCACACCTGGCCCAGGGTGCGCCATTAGTATCAATTTTTTTTAACTAGTGCGCCTGTCCAAACATACTAATGGCGCATCCAGACATAGTGCGCCATTACTAGTTGTAACTAGTAATGGCGCACCTGTCCAAACATACTAATGGCCTATAGCAGGCTCGTGGCCCAAACAAGCGCCTCCCATATCGATCGATAGGAGGAAAAATCCCAATTCATTCGCTCCAGCCTCCATTCTAGTTCGCTCCTAACCTAGCCGCCGCTGGACAGACCGACACATCACTTCCTCGCGCCCTCGTTGGAGGGCGGTCGCCGGGCTTCAAGCAAATGGAGGGACAAGAATATGAAGATCCAACCCTGGGTGTAGCCTGCGTGGGAGGCAGCGACGACAGCACGGGCATGGCATCGAGCTTGCGCAAACGGACAGTCGTAGCTTGCAAGAGTAGCAAGCGCAACGAGCAGGTACATCACATCCCTGATTATATCTCATTCAACTCTTCAATTTCTGGCCATTAGTTAAACCTGACGATGTTGTAAAACTGCTTGTATGTAGGGAATCTATGAGAAAATGAAACCAATTTCTACTTATTTTATAACTCCCCCAATCAATACTGAACTCACTGAATCTGATGTATCTAATCAAGTTTCCGGTGCAAACATAAAAGCCCATGTTGTTCTTGAGCCTGAAGTGTCTAATTAACAGACTGCTAATGAAGGATTTGATGCAAACATTTTACATGCTCCTGGTGATGAACATATAGTGTCTAATGAGGGATCTAATTCAAGGATTTTGCGA
Source organism: Triticum aestivum (assembly GCF_018294505.1). NCBI lineage: Eukaryota > Viridiplantae > Streptophyta > Magnoliopsida > Poales > Poaceae > Triticum > Triticum aestivum. The sequence continues at coordinate 24,126,505 of NC_057805.1, forward strand.
GCTCCCATTGAAGGATTTAGTGTCTAATGATGATCTGCTATGTTGAGAGAGACATAGAGATTTGCAGGCATTGATGACAAGCAAATTATAGTGCATTTTCATAGCTTGAGGAAACGTCGAGGCCATCTACCAGAAAGTCCCCGTATCATGACAACATAGCATAAATACTTTTCTAATCTGTTGTTTGAAACTATTGGCATATTTGTGCAGGATAGATATATTGATATGCAGTTTGCGCACTGGTTATAGGTGCAATTACACTTCAATATTTTCAGCCAGAGAACGAATAATTCAAGCAGGTACAAAGCATGTTTGTAGTCCTTGTACACCATGTTGCATTTTGAGTTTTTTGGTGCTTGCATCATTTAGTGTTTATAATCTGAACTACTTTGGATCATTATATGGTTTTCAAAGTGCATGTAGCTTCACATTTCTCAAGTTATGTTGATTTCTGGAGTGCAAGTTCCTTCATATTTTTGAAGTTAAATGTTCGCCCCTGGTAACTTAAATCCGTGGATCCGCCACTGCACACAAATCATACACGAATGCCAGTACGAATTAAATGAAATGCAGGGACTTACGCTAGCTCGTTGTACAGGCTCACTGCAGCTCTGCTTGCGCTTGGGATGTTCCATGTACAAGTCCATGTTACCACTTGCTTGGATGTGCAGGCCTTGTGCTCCTTGCATCCCCCTCTACATTTTTGACATGGCGAATGGTTGATCAAATAAGAGGAATCGACCTTGCTGTTGTACCGGAGGACATATACTTACAAGGTTATACGGGTGTGCAGGATGTGTACCAGATCCCGTAGCGCCATCATGCTTTGCTAAAAAATGGATTTGCTTGTTTCCGATGATATCTCCAGAAGAAATAAGAGTTAAAGTCAGAGTTGCATAGGCGTGTAAGCTAAGAGAGCAGTGAAAGGATATCCAAACATCTCCGGAATAGTGCAGAAGGGAGTGATGTGTGGATACCTAGTTCGGGCCGGCATTTGGGCATGCTCGCCTAGCTAGAGTGCGGGTCACTTTAGAGCCGTTGAGGGTGATGCGCTGGCGTTGGCTGGCCGCGCACGTATGCAGATCTCGAGTGGCAGCAGAGTGCTACGATGTGGTGGAGGAGACCGTTGGTGAAGCCCCAACGGCCTCGGGGGCAGAGGTGCGATGATGTGCTCGGTGAAGTAGCCCCGGTGAGCTGGGAGACGGCGTCGGTGAAGCGCACCTGATGCGGTGGAAGTCGATGTCTATTAGGCACGTCGGTTGCAGCGGCCGACGTTGTCGGTGGACCACCCAGTGCGTTGGACGAGGGCGTAGATGAGGTAGCTCCGGTGCAGTGGTGAAGCGCGACCGTCATCTTCGTCGTTGTCGTCCGGCACAGAGGTGGGGAAAGAGACGAGACGAGGGGCGATTTGAACTTTGCTTGGGTTGGCGGCGAATTAGGGATTTGAGCAATCTGGGCGCGGAAGGGGACAGT
>NC_057805.1:24128234-24163473 GCF_018294505.1 Triticum aestivum
GTCCGTCCGACACACGCGACCACCATGACACGACCCTGGTCTGCCTGGTGCGCCTACATTTGAGAATGGAAACGAATCTTCTTTCATTTGCAAACGAATCTGTATGTATTACCATGCCCGTGTTTTCCTTGCAATAATTAGTCATTCGAAACGAGATACTCCTTCCGTTCACTTTTGTAAGTTGTTTCAGACAACTTAAAATGAACTGTTTTGCACATTGTCTGAAATGTCTTCAAGGTCTTATAAAAGTGAACAGAGGGAGTACTATAAATTAATTAATGAGGAGTTATTTGAAAAAAAATCAAAATGGTATCCACGCTAACATGGATTAGAGTGTGTGTCACATAATTAGTTATTTGAATTAGAGTGTGTGTCACGTAGCGATTTCCAATTCTAACGTGGATTTCGCATTTCACTATATCCATGCTACTTTTTTAATACAAATTCATATGTATATGATGAACACCATGGTAGTGAGAAAACTTTTGGATGGATTCAAACATATGACCTACAAAATAGCACAACAAATCGAGTCAATGTCAACTTTTCGAAACCTAGTATGGCACGAATTCGAAATAATTACCCATATGCATGGTCCTCAGTTCAAATCTTACAATGTACGCCGAATTGAAACATCGATATTAAGTCTCATACTATCTACATTCAAATGTTGTTTTTAGCCGCCCCCCCCCCCCGCACACACGCTACATACTTCCTGTATCGGTCAGTCTTCCTCTCCTAACCACCTTAAGAAGCTATCGGTTTCCAACACACGTTCATTCTTTCTCTCCATGTTTCGATCTCTAACTCTCTCAACTACACAACCCCCTTTTTCCACTCTGTTACCAAATGTATTTACCTCACACACCCGCCATTGCACCCCATGCCGAGCTCTCTCTCTCTCCCTCTGCCTCTCACCCTCTCGTGCTAAATACATGCATTGCCTAACTAGCCCCCAACCTCTCGTGCGCACGCACGCACGTTGTCTATCTAGGTCACTCCCTCGAGACTGTCTCACTCTTCCTTCCGCACGGCGGGCCACACCCGCTCAATATCGCTCTCTTTATCCGAGTCTCGTTTAACCTTGTTTTCTTTCACACACAAATGATATATCTCCCTGTTCGGGCCTCGATTGACACACTCTATACTTTCTCACGCAGATTATCTATCTAGGCCAGTCCATCCAAGCCGCCCCCACTCTTTCAACCTCATGGCGGGCCACACTCGCTCAATCTCTCTCTCTCTCCCCCTCTCTCTCTCTTTGTATGTCTCGATTGACCTCGCTCTTTCTCGGCGAAAAACGATAGATCACCATGTTTGAGCCCAATTCGACATATTCACATTGTATACTCTCTCACGCACATTGTCTATCTAGGTCACTCTCTCTAACCCGTCTCACTCTTTCGATCGCACGATGACCCTATGTGATCGATTGACCTTGCTTCCTCCCACGCACAAAATATATCTACACGTCTATGAATGGATCATCTCTCAAGCTCTATCTTATAGCCCTCACCCTTGCCAAAAGCTCAATCGGACAATATCTCTCCAGCGCATATATATCTATTCAATGAATGTCGGACCACACTCACTTTGTCTCTCTATCTATATGTCTCTTGATTGACCTTGCTTTCTCACGTCGTATCTTCCACACATTGAAGCTACCTCTCCATCCCTCGCAAAGCCGGAGCTGTTTACATTGCGAGGGGCACTCCAACCTTGGATTAATTTATGTAGGCATTTATTCCGGTCTGTTTAGATTATATTTTCGTAGCATTTGGCCCACAACTACTCCAAACACCGTTGCAACCCCCGCAACTCCCCTAGTTGATTTCCCTCTGGCTCGGTCATCGCTCTCTCGCACGTCCTTTCTTGCCTTCAACGTCACACCATGGTATTATTGCAAAAAACTCTGTTGTTCTCTTTAATTATTATAAATAAGCTACAAAACTACACACCGATAGTCCACTTGGAATGGAACAAATTTCGACCCACAAATTAAAGTGCTACAAACTACACACCGAGGGGCCCACATGTCACGAAACAAATTTGGACCCATATACAAATTAAAAAATAAAGGACGAGGATCGAACATGCGACCAGGGCCTTCAAGCCGCACGTCAATAGGCAACATACGTAGAACAACAATGTTTGTTGTACCCCCTTTGTTCACATAATTTTTTTATATCACCACAGCCTATTTAATGGATAACATGTAATATTATTTTTAGTACTATTCGCCTTCACTTACTGGTGGGTTCCATGTGTGCTCTCTCTCTCCTCCCCTTCTGCGTTTAGACGCACGGGCAAACACGAAGAATTCACGGGCGATGTTGCCGTTGACCATATCTGGACGCGTTCACAAGTTACGGCACCAGTTTCACGTACTAGCAGCACTAGTCAGTGTGTATGTGAAATGCACGTTAATTTGGAAGTATATTAAGTGCATGCGGATATTAAGTAGGATATTATTTGCGTGTTATTATGTGATTAGCACTATTTTTGGCATGAAATTAACTGCACGCTAAACGTGTTGAGCGCTCGACATTGAAGCAATCTAGGTTGTTGGATGACAAGGAATACATGTGGCTTGATGACGTTTTATATTTAATTTGATACCGCTCTAGCAGAACATTCAATCGATCAAACCATAGATTTCGTTCACTCTGACTCCGACTTTAAATTATACGACGATCAATCTAAAATAAACGGAAATGATAAACGTTCGGATTTTAAGCATGGCAATCCGAACATTTTTCATGGCAAATTTAGATTACGCGGCGGCGGCGGGGGCGTCTTGCGGTGGGAAGCGGCTCCTCTGCCGTGCTCTGTGTGTCGTCGGTCCACTGACCGACGGCGACGGCGGCATCTTGCGCCGTTGTTGGCGTACTCCTGTACGTTGGCCTAGCTTCAAGGAAGGCCAAAATGTTCTGGACTTCGGAGCGAGTCAAGTGGTGGGAGGAGGCAACTGGCGTTGGTGCAAGGCAGCGGTCGACGGCGGCCATCCATGCCGCTGAGGGGGGCACTGGCACCCGCGCGGGGACAGGCGCTGTCAACGGTGCAGCGGAGACATTCGTGTGCACGGGCACCGACATGGGCGCACACGTCAGTGCACGCGCAGGCGCATGCGCTGGCAGGTGCACGAGCACCGGCACGGGCGTGCACGTCAGTGCACGCGCAGGCGCATGCGCTGGCAGGTGCACGGGGCGCATGAAAGTCGGCGGGGACCTCGTGGAACCCTGTGGCATCAAGCTCGGCAACAATGTGCGGCTCCCAGCCCATCAATGCCACGGGGATGGGCGCTGGCGCAGTCGGGGCGACGGGAGCTGGAATGGGAGCGGGGACAGGCGCGACGTCTTCCCGCAAGGCCAGTTCAAGCTCATCCCAAAGCGCCTTATGTTATTCAGACTCCGGCTGGGTGTCGGTGTACTAAAATAGGGGTTCTATTTTAGTACCCCTTACTAAGTGCATGGGCAGTCGGAACCGCGCGGCCACGACCACGCTAAGCAGGGCAAGGGAGAGGGCCGGAGCCACAGAAACAAACAGCACAACGCCAAAGACCAAGACCACAGAGAGCAGATGGACGAAGCAGGTTTCCCTGGCAAGACCCTTGCCGGGGCGGCTCGCCCACACCAGCGGAGTGAGCCATCCTCGAACCCACGGTCTCCAACACCATCAACCACGTTGGGCCAGGGCCCGGGAGGCACCTCCATGGTGACATGCAGATCTTTGTGAAGACAAAGTATATTCAAGATCAGATGAGGATTGGAAGGCAACGATCCTCGACGAGATACTTGCCGAGGAAACCCACAAGACCCCCGACAAGATCCTTGCCGGGGACGACAGCGCGCCATGGCAAGACCCTTGCCGGGCCACCCGGTAAGGCCCTTACCAAGGGCGTCAGTGGGGCCACTGCCAGGCCCGCACCAACCAAGTCTCCACCGCCGTTCACATGCAGCTGCCAGCTCAACCAGCTGGGCAGGCACCCGCGTGGCAACATGCAGCTTCCAGGCCAACTCAGCACACGCCTGCGTGACAGCATGCAGATTTTCGTGAAGGCTCCACCACCGCGCCACCTCAGCTGCTTGCCTGCCTACATGGCACCACCGCCTTGCTGGCCCAGGCACGTGTCGAGGCGGGGCGAAGCGCCGGTAAAGTGGAGGGGACACATCAGGGGCGCATTAAATGCGCCTTGTCCTGTTGTAGCTAGCGATAAGCTTAACCACAGTACCCCAATGCCACCTCCTGGTGCCACTGTGGCGATCCCTTTGCCTATAAAAGGAGACCCAGGGCATCTAGGAGAAGGATTCGGACTCTTGGACAAGTTACGCCCCTTGTAGCTAGGTCAAGAACATCAAGAACACAGATATACACATCCAAGAAGGACTAGGGTATTACGCATCTCTACGGCCCGAACCAGGGTAAACAATCCGTGTGCTGTTACTGACTGCTAATCCTGCTCTCCTCACCTCCCAGCGCCCCGCAACCGCAGAAGGGATCCTCATGATCCCATAGGTGTCGTTTCCCACCGACATCTTTGGCGCGCCAGGTAGGGGGGCGCAGTAGTGAGCATCTGGTTTTGCAGCCAGGGGCACAGTTATTCATCACCATGGCTCCCAAGAAGAAGACGGCCACGGCAATCGGTTCGTCTGGGACCGGACTGCTTGTACCGGTGCGGACCAGTAGCAGGCCAGTCGCGGAGAGAACCCGTGGCGCGGCCCACGAACATCCACATCACCCTGGCAGTCTACGCCTGGTGAGCGGCGGCGTTCGTACGCCAAGCAACGAGCCACGCGTCGCGAGCTCCAGAGACGGAGTTGGGCCCCACGTAGGCAGCGCGGGGCCCTCCAGGGGCATCGTCGTGCCACTAGACAGCGGCGCGGCGACCTGACGCCAACACCGGCGCCCGCGGCGCGCTCTTCTCAGGTCGTGTGCGATGAGCAGCGCCGCCCCGCTGGTGACCCTGGGCGCCGCCCTGGGAAGAGTCCCATGCGCCCTTCACATGATGAGGAGGGCCAGCATGCGCGCCGAGGTACTGGCGGAGGTGGCGGACGGCCGTAGGGCCGTGATGTGGCTCCTTCTAACGCGGTTAGAAGTCGAAGCGCATCGTGGTCCACGCAGCTTTCGCCCCCGCCCACGCCAGTGGAAGCCCTAGCCCGCGCGCAGCTGCTCCTCGACTTCCCTCCCGCTGCGGAGAAGCTTGACGAATGGAGGGCCACCGTCTGGAGCCTCGTCGGCATCGCTAACAACGACGGGTTGTGGACGACAGGGCCCGTAGGCCGTCGCTCCGTCGAGCCACCGCACGCCAGCGGTGGACGGGCCGGAGACGATGCGGCCACGGTGCACTCCCCTCCTCCACACCGGCCGCTGCGGGTGTCGGTCCATCGCGACGGCAGTCATGATGATATCTCCATAGCGTCATCCGACCCGCGAACCCACCGCGACCAACGTCAAGTTCTTCGGGAGCGAGCTCATGAAAACGCTCGAACCACTATAGAGCGCCGACGGGATGCGCGCCACCAGTCGGACAGGCGGGCGGGGCCCACTATGGACCACCCAACGCCGGGAGGCTACGGCGGCCTACCCTACGAGGTGGGCTGTCTGGCCTTCACCCATGAGCTGCGGCAGTTCCAGTGGCCCTCCCACCGCACGTTCAAACCCAACGTGGGCGAGAAGTACAACGGCAAGACCCACCCATCGGAGTTCCTTAGCATCTACACCATCGCGATGCAAGCCGCCGGGGCTCGCGACGATAAGGTGCTCGCCAACTACTTTCTGTTGGCACTCAAGCCCAATGTTATGTCATGGTTGATGCACTTGTCGGTGGATTCCATTTCTTCTTGGGCGGATCTGCGTCATGAGTTTGTTGGCGCCTTTACCGGAGGCCACCAACTCATGGCCAGGCGAGTGATTTGCATATCATCCCCCAGAAGGAAGGAGAAACCTTGCGCAATTACATCCAAAGGTTCAGCCGAGTGCAATACAACATCCCTGATGTTCATCCTGCTGCCGTGATCAGTGCATTCCATCAGAATGTGCGCAATCGCAAGATGCATGAGGAGCTGGCGATGAACAAGGTCAAGGATGTGGCCGAGCTTTATGTTCTGGCCGATCGGTGCGCTCAAGCTAAAGAGGGAAGGAAGTACCCCGGCGAAGACGCCGGCGCGGAAACCGACTCCACGGATGACACCGCCACCCCGGCAAAGAAGGGCTGGCGCCGTAACAGGAAGCGCAAGGGCATGACCATGCTTGCCGTTGAGGGGTCCGACGACACCGGCGCCACCAAGAAGGCCAAGGCAAGCGACCCTGGCAAGGAGGTTGCTGGGTGCGTCGCTTGCCGGGCCTTGGCGGCTGCCGACAAGCCAGGGGGCTCCGACAAGCGGTATTGCAAGATCCACCGCACCAAGGGCCATGACCTCCAGAACTGCCGGCAAGTGGAGCTGCTCACTGAGAAGCAAAAAGCCGAGTATGAGCGGCGGGACAAAGAGAAGGGCCAAGAGGGTGCCGAGGGATCCGGCAAGAAATGTGGCGGCCAAGGAGGCCGCCACAGCAAAGATAATCAGCAGGAGAGGCCCGCCTGGGGCCGCGACAAGGAGCAGCAAGACGATGATCATGACGAGGACGATTAGTCCGGCGACCACGAGTTCCAGAAAGCCACAGAGGCCATGTGCGTCGATGGTGGCGCCTCGCTGCATACATCCCACTGCCAGCTCAAGCAGTGGGCGCGTGAGATCGCAGCGGTGGAGCCGTCGTTCAACGCACGGAAGCCACTGAAGTGGTCCAGCACGCCTATCATCTTCGACACCGAGGACCACCCTGACCGCACTACTGCGGTCGGGTGCTTGCCGTTGTTGGTCCCACCAACAATCCGCAACCTCAAGGTGACGAAGATGCTAGTTGACGGCGGGGCCGGTCTGAACTTGATCTCGCCTATTGTGATCAAGAGGCTGCAGATCCCTGATGGAGACCTCGAGGATACGGGCACGTTCCAAGGGGTCAACCCGGGGAGGAGCCAGCCGAAGGGAAAGGTCATGCTGCCCGTGACGTTCGGGGGCGAGCTGAACTACAGGAAGGAGAGGATTGTCTTTGATGTAGCCGAGATCCCCTTGCCCTACAACAGGATCCTCGGCCGCCCGGCACTAGCCAAGTTCATGGCGGCTTCTCACTACGCCTACAACACGCTGAAGATGCCCGGGCCGATGAACATCATCACCGTCCCCTCCGACAAGAAAGACGCGTTGATTTGCGCCGACCAACTCTACCGGGAAGCAGTTCCAGCAGCTGCTACCAAGGCACCTGCTCCTGCCGACGGAGTCCCGGGAGTCCCGGGAGGAAAAAAGACCGGCGAGACCCCTCGCACCCACTCCGGCAAGCGCACCTCTTCGGGGTGTTGCGCTCCCGTTGAGCACGTGCCAGAGAGCTCCACCGGCAAGAGCAAGAAGTCCAAAGCTGCACCACCAGAGACCAAGAAGGTGTCCGTCAAGGAGGACGGCACGGGGGGAGCTTTTACCATAAGCTCCACCCTCGACGGCAAATAGGAAAGAGAGCTCGTCACTTTCTTGCGGGCGAATGTCGATGTGTTTGCATGGCAAGCCTTGGACATCCCTGGCGTTCCTAGGGAAGTGATTGAGCACCATCTTGCTGTCTGTCCTCATGCACGGCCCATCAAGCAGAAGGTCAGGAAGCAAGCTCTGGAGAGGCAGGAGTTCATCACGGAGGAGATCAAGAAACTAGAGGCGGCAGGCTTGGTAAGGGGGGTGCTCCATCCGACGTGGTTGGCCAACCCGGTAGTGGTGCGCAAGGCAAACGGGAAGTGGAGACTGTGCGTTGATTACACAGACATCAATAAAGCTTCTCCAAAGGATCCCTTCCCGTTACCGTGCATCGACCAGATTGTTGATTCCACGGCCGAGTGTGACCTGTTATCATTCCTCGACGCCTACTCAGGGTACCACCAGATCTTCATGACAAAAGAAGATGAGGAGAAGGCAGCATTCATCACCCCATGTGTTACGTATTGCTTTTTACGGATGCCTTTCGGGTTGAAGAGTGCTGACTCAACCTTTGCAAGAGCAGTCCAAATTGGTTTTGAGCCCCAGCTACATAGAAATATGGAAGCTTATATGGATGACATAGTGGTCAAAACCAAGGACAAAGCAACACTTGTGCAAGATCTGGAGGAAACATTTGCAAACCTGCGCAAGATCAACCTCAAGCGGAACCCTGAGAAGTGTGTCTTCGGCGTCCCGTCCGGCAAGCTTCTCGGGTTCTTTGTGTCGCAGTGCGGGATTGAGGCAAACCCAGATAAGATCAAGGCCATCGAGCAGATTGAGGCACCTAAGCGAATCAAAGACGTGCGTCGGCTCACTGGCTGCGTTGCCGCCATGAGCAGATTCATCTCCAAGTCCGCAGAGCATGCCCTTCCCTTTTTCAAGATCTTGAAGAATACGGGCCCAATGGAGTGGACCCCGGAGGCCAAGGCAGCACTGCAGGATTTGAAGAGGTACCTCTCTTCTACCCCAGTGCTGGTTGCGCCCAAACCACAAGAACCGTTGCTGCTGTACCTAGCGGCAACGAATCAGGTGGTTAGCGCCGCACTGGTGGCGCAGAGAGAGGTCGACGAAGAGGTAGCGGTGGCGGCAGAATCAACGGATGGCGAGCCGGAACCCTGCCCGGCAGGGCTCGGTCCCGGCAAGACTGAGTCCCCGGCAGAGGCTGACGCCAGTGCGACAGGGCCCGCGCGACTAGGTGAAGTGACGTAGAAGAAGAAAATGGTGCAGCACCTAGTTTACTTTGTCAGCTCCCACTTGCAGGGGGCTAGGTCGAGGTACTCAGGTGTGCAAAAATTGCTCTTCGGCCTCCTTATGGCCTCGAGGAAGCTACGTCATTACTTCCAAGCGCACGAGATCACCGTGGTCACCCGCCTCCCGTTGCAACGGATACTGCATAACCCAGATGCAACGGGGAGGATCGTGGAATGGGCCCTGGAGCTGTTGAGTTTCGGTTTGAAGTTTGAAAGCACCTCGACGATTCAAAGCAGAGTCTTGGCGGAGTTCATTGCAGAATGGACCTCGACGCCCGACGAAGAGGTAGAGGAGACCACTCTCCGTGGCAAGGAAATGAGTCGCAACTGGATCATGTACTTTGATGGGGCTTTTTCGCTGCAAGGCGCCGGTGCTGGCATGCTGCTTGTCGCACCCACCGGAGAGCACCTCAAGTATGTCATCCAAATGCACTTTCCCCGGGAGTTGTCAACTAACAACACCGCAGAGTACGAGGGCTTGCTTGCTAGTCTCAGGATCGCAGCGGACCTCGGAGTCAAAAAGCTCATCGTCAGGGGTGATCTGCAGCTCGTCGTCAGGCACATCAACAAAGATTATCAAAGCCCGTTGATGGAAGCTTACGTGGATGAAGTGAGGAAACTAGAGGAACGCTTTGACGGTATACAAACAGAGCATGTCCCTCGGACGGAGAACGACATCGCCGACTACCTGTCAAAGCGTGTTGCCCTCAAGCTACCTGTGGAACCACGTACTTTTGTGCTTCAGTTAACTCAACGATCTGTCGAACCATCAACCGGGCAGAACAAGCGGAGGAAGCTTGGCCCCGGCAAGTACCTCCCCACCAAGCTCCCCGGAGCCGCTGGCGAAGATGTTGCCGTGGATGCCGATCCTGCCGCGGGGCAACCGACTCTGGCAGGGCCTCGGGCCATGGCCGTAGAGACAGCCGCTCCCGTGGCAGAAGAGATGCCTTTGGTCCTTGCCGTCGGCCACAGGCTCCGGCATGGGTGCAGCACACCGTCCGATTCCTCCAAATAGGAGAGCTTCCTGAGGAGCAGGAAGAGGCAGAGAAAGTAGCCCGCCGGTGTGCTCTGTACCAATTCGTTGACAACGTCTTGTATAGAAAAAGGCCGAATGGGGTGAAATTGAAGTGCATCTCCCAGGAGGAAGGACTAGAGCTGTTGGCAGAGATACATGGAGGCATATGTGGCTCCCATATAGGGTCGAGGGCCCTTGCTGGCAAGGCTTTCCGGCAAGGTTTCTTCTGGCCCACTGCCCTCCAGGATGCGACGGCACTAGTAACCAAGTGTGAAGCGTGACAGTTCCATTCAAAGAAGCTTCATCAACCAGCTCAAGCCCTTCAAACCATCCCTCTCTCCTGGCCCTTCTCGATCTGGGGGCTCGACATATTGGGCCCTTTCCCTCTTGCCGTCGGGGGCTTTGAGTACTTGTACGTTGCAATCGACAAGTTCACAAAGTGGCCAGAGGTGGAAGCGGTGAGGAAGGTGACGGCGCAGTCAGCCATCAAGTTCTTCAAAGGGCTAGTCTGCCGTTTTGGTGTACCCAACAGGATCATCACCGATAACGGCACACAGTTCACAAGCCATGCCTTCATGCAGTACATTGAGGATCTCGGCAGCAAGGTCTGTTTCACTTCCGTGGCACACCCACGGAGCAACGGCCAAGCAGAGAGAGCAAATGCTGAAGTTCTGCGAGGCTTGAGAACGAAGACTTTTGACAGCCTGCGCAAGAGTGGAAGGCGCTGGATTGACGAGTTGCCGGCGGTTCTTTGGTCGATCAGAACGACGCCAAATCGAGCCACCGGCCAGACACCCTTTGCCCTGGTCTACGGGGCAGAAGCAGTTCTCCCCACGGAACTCATATACGGGTCACCTTGAGTGCTCGCTTATGATGAGCTTGAGCAAGAGCGATTGCGGCAAGATGATGCAACTTACCTTGAGGAAGATCATCTCCGGGCGGCTGTGAGAGCAGCATGCTACCAGCAAGCCTTGCGCCGCTACCATATCCGCAAGGTTCATGCCCGGAGCCTTGAGGAAGGCGGCCTTGTTCTTCGGCACATTCAGTCGGCCAAGAATTCCAACAAGTTGACGCCGAAGTGGGAAGGCCCTTATCGGGTAACACGAGTCACCAGACCCGGCGCAGTCCGCCTGGAGACCGAAGATGCCATTCCAGTGAGCAACTCCTGGAACATCGAACAATAGGAATTGACATAAGTACGTGGAGAGGATGACAGTAGCGGCCCACCATGTCAGCGTATGGAAAAATAAAATTCTTCCTCCTAGTGTTTTCCTGACATCCGGGACCCACGACATTGTGAGCGTATATAGGCAATAGATAAGAGAACAACACAAGATCGGCTGACACCTAGGACGTAGCTGCTCGCGCAGTATTTTTTTGTTATTGTTGAGACGGAGCAGGGTTTAAACTGGGCTGTGGCCCATCTAGCCCAGGCTTATATTATATGTTCACCATGTGATCAGCCCAGCTATTTTTTCTTTGTGAAAATGAGCCCAGTTTATTTTATCTAAAGAATACCCAATCTAGGCCTACTTATTTTTCTACGCCCTGATGGGCTGCAACTCTTTCAAGACGCCTGCAAATCTTGAAAGTAATATGAAATGGGTTGTAAATATAAAAACAGATGACAAATTGGCAATTACTTTATAATTTCTGAATTTTTTCACATTTCCAGATTCCTATTTCACTGGGCATTAACCTAATTTAAATATATCTTAAAAGTACTTTAAATCTGGCTTGACATTTCAGTATTAAAAATAGTTTGGAACCCACAGAAATATGCGAAATTGGCCCTGGCCAACCAAAAAACCGGACTGCAATAAATTGCATAAGAAGTTGCAATGAGCTATATTTAAATTATTAAAAAAAGAGGGAATGGTCTGACTTGTGGGCCTATTAAGTTGACGCGTATGCAAGATTTTTTTAGTTATTATATACGTCAACAAACCATTCTAGCAGACGTAACCGTTGGATGTCAATCCCATGACCGTCGTGTTTCTTCAATCTCTGATCTTCTTGCTCCAGCCGCCAAATCCAGCGCCGGCGGGACCGCCTGCTCCCACCTCCCGTGGCCGGCTGTGCTGCCGCGCAGGCCTCACCGCCCCCTACTACTCCCACCGCTGGCCAGGGCATCCCTCTACTCACCCACACCCCCTGTTATTCTGCGGCAACGGCAGCCTCACACCACAGCCGAACCAGTGAACCCTCGTACTCCTCTCCGCGCGGGCTTCCACTGCCATGTCTTCCCTGGCTCCACGTCGTCCCCTTCCTAGGCCTCGCCGTCGTCCACCACCCTGGTGCTCTCGGCGCGAATAGGTCAATGTGGACAACGACCGACTTCCATCGGAAGAGTACTGTACGTGGAGAGGTTGACAGCTGGGTCCATGGCAGCTGCAAGGAAGTGCCTCCTTATTACGCGCAAAATAATTATTCCTCCACCTGACAGCAGGGACCCACCGGATGGGCCACCGTATTTCGCTAAAAAAATGTTTCCCCCCTGACTGCTGGGACCCACCGGACGGGCCATCGTATTTCACGAAAAAAAGTTCTCGCCGCTGTCAGCTCGGACCCACCGGAAGTGCCTCCTTATTACGCACAAAAAAATGAATAGTCCCCCTGCTAGCTGGGACCCACCTTAGTGGGAGGCTGACTTGTGGGCCTACTAAGTTGATGGGGACAGAGGGCTTTGTCAACTTAGTCACTATGAACGATTCTAGCTCCAGTGACCGTACAATGTCCATCCAACGGCCGTAGTGCTTCTTCAACCTGTGGTCTTCTTGCTCCAGCCGCCCAAACCAGCGCCGGTCGTGCCGCATGCTCCTGCCTCCCGTGGCCGGCTGTGATGCCGCGGAGGCCTCACCGCCACCTACTACACCCACCGCTGGCCAGGCCATCCCTCTACTCACCCACACCCCCTGTTATTCTGCGGCGATGGCAGCCTCACACCGCAGCCGAACCAGTGAACCCTCATACTCTTCTACGCGTGGGCATCCACTGCCGCGTCTTCCCTAGCTCCGCGTCATCCCCTTCCTAGGGCTCACCGTCGTCCACCGCCCTGGTGCTCTCGGCGTGGCGTGGTCAATGTGGTGAAGGAACGACTTCCATCGGACGTGGACTGTACGTGGAGAGGCTGACAGCTGGGTCCACAGCCGCAGCAAGGAAGTGCCTCCTTATTACGCGGAAAATAATGATTTCTCCACCTAACAGCAGGGACCCACCGGACGGGCCACCGTATTTCACGAAAAAAAGTTTCCCCCCTGACTGCTGGGACCTACCAGCTACATCTTCGCACGCAAGGAAGTGCGTCCATATTACATGATTCGCACCCTGACTGCTGGGACCCACCAGCTACATCTTTGCACGCAAGGAAGTGCCTGACCGTCGGGACCCACCTAGTCGAAGCGTATGTAGCGTTGTCATTCTAGTTGCGAACATGTACGTACATACTGGTCGATGTAGAGGCGCAAACGTGTCGTAGTAGAGGCGCGCATGTAGCATGTACACGTACGTACAGCGGCCAGTGTGCAAGAAAGAAAATACGGCCACGTACGTACATACGGGCGAGGTCTCGAACGCCTACTCGCGCATACGTACGGCCAGGGCTCGTGTACATGGCTGGGTCGGAACGGAGAAACAGCGTCGTCGTCGTGTTCATGGGGAGCCAACCGGCTGGGTCGGAACGGAATGCGTCGTCGTGTTCATCGGGAGGGCTTGGACGGAACAGCCGATGGAAATGAGGCCTGTCGTACCGCAGAACGGAGGAAACGGCCTTGTGTTCGACCGGCCACATTCAAAACGGGATCCTGTTCATCGGGAGGGGTCTAGCGTACCGCAAAACGAAGGAAACGGACTTGTGTTGGACCTCCTACGATCGAAACGGGGTCCTGTGATCGGGAGGGGTGTGGCGTACCGCAAAATGGAGGAAACGGACTTGTGTTGGAACGCTACGGTCAAAACGGGGGTCCTGTTCATCGGGAGGGGTGTGGCGTACCGCAAAACGGGACTCCACGGGATACTGTTCATCTCCACCGTCGACCTCCTTCAGCCTCCACGGGGTACTGTTCATCCATCGTCGGCCTCCTCCAGCCTCCACCTGTGACTGTTCATCCACGGGCTCCTGTTCATCCAGCCTCCACCGCGCGCTGCTCCACCGGCTATTGTTCAACCAACCCTCTCCACGGGCTCCTGTTCAACCACCCCTCCACGGGCTACTGTTCATCCAGCCCTCCACCGTCTACTGTTCATCCAGCCCTCCACGGGGTCGTCCTGTTCATCCAGCCCTCCACGGGGTCCTGTTCATCCAGCCCCAACCGGCTCGATTGATCGGGGTCCTGTTCATCTAGAGGCAACACCACGGGGTCCTGTTCATCCACCCCCACCGGGAACTATTCATCCAAACCCCCCCAGCAATGCTCACTATTCATCCAGAGGCAGCATCGATTGGCTTCAGTTAGCAACAATAGCGAAGGAATCTCTTGATCGGGTTCAGTTAACAGCCATCGATCGATCGCTCGGGTTCAGTTATAGAGCCCAACGCCTCACACCCACGCGCCTGCGTGTACGAGAGAAACGCGCAAACCTCCGTGCATCGCTCGGCCCCGACCACCCACCGTAACCGGAAAGACCCCGATATTTTCCTCGCCCTCGCTTCTACCACGGTTTTTTCCGTCATGGACGGCCCAAAGAATGTCATGCAGCAGAGTCTCCGGCCCGCCCTCGACGAAAAGCCCATTTTCTGTCATGATTTTTTGTCATAGAAGTAGGAGCCCACCACAACTATGATGATACCGGGTTTTGTCACAATTATCGTCATAGAAGTGTCATAAGTATGACCGAATTTTTTAGTTTGGCCCAAAATGTCACGGATGTGTCTTTTTTTTTGTAGTGCACACTACTGCAGGATGCTGCTAATGCGACAATACGATCAGAGACTCTTTGAGAAACTGTGTGTGATGCAATAATCGCAAACGGTGGTGTCAGAGAACCGTCTAAAATGTGGAAAACGTTTGAAGTGACGGCTGCATCAAACACGGTTCAGATTTTAGTTGCGTGTGCGATGCAGGGCATATAGTTCAGTTCAATTAACTATTTGCGATGAGTAGGAACAAAAGAAACGGGTAGCCAGATGAAGGCGTGTGCGATACACAACATACGGTTCACTCGGATGTACTATTTGTGATTAGGCAACACAAAAGAAACGGTCAGCCAAATCAAGGTGTGTGTATGCGATATACAACATGCGGTTCACTCAGATGAACTGTTTGCGTTGAGACAAGAGAACAGAAACATTTCAATATAACAAGATGTGTGTGATACGCGGCAAGCAGGTCTGTAATCAGAAATGTGTGCGAAGACCGATAATAACACAGACGATTGCTTCTAATAAGACGTATGTGATATGCTCTGTCTAGACGACATGTATTGGCCATTGGGGGGCAGGCGGTCATCCGGATATCCCGTAAGGATGAGCAGAGGCATCCTATATGAGCGAGGACTAGCTGTTCCACCAGTAGATCATCTAAGAGAACTCTCAAGTTAAGTTTACTCAGGCTGGAGTAGCCATCAGATGGATGACTAGATGGGAGGTTGTGTTGATGTTAAATTAACTGATAGGATGGGTCATATCGGTCAAATGACCGAAATGACCCATTCCCTCAGCTAATTTAATCTCGAGGTCCTTGTTTTTATTTTTATTTTATTTTTTAACATATGTTAAAGAAGGTCTACCGCATTACTTTTTGGCAATGTGTATATGTGGCATACAGTTGATCCATCCGACCTATTTGTGATGGAATAAGCCGTGTGTGTTGTGGGCAAATGCTTGTTGTGTACAACCATTTGCGATTGATGAATTCGTCACCGATGGGTTCCCTAGTGTGGTCCGTGTTCATCTCATCATTATCTACTTCTTGTGCTAGCTTGATGTTCCTTTATATTGTAAGTTTCCATTAATTGATAGCGTTCTATGAACACGCCACCGTTTCTCGCCATTTCCTCACTTGTTTCCCGCCACCCAGCGATATTGCACATAAACCTAGGCGCGGCGCGATGCACGGAGGCAACAAGCGCAACCTGTAGCACATCCAACTTTTCCAACCATGCCAACGCACCAAAGCGCCGCCTCTGCCATCAACCTCGTCGATGAGGAAAACCAGAAGGTGCCATGGCCCGTCGAGGCCGCGGCGCTCCCCGACAACGCGATGGACGAGGCCGTGACGAGCGTCATCTCCAGGATTGAGCAGACCTTTGGCGCACGACGCTTCAGCGCCGCGGATCAAGATAGGCATGTCAGCACCGAGAGGCTGCAGCTCGCCACACAACATGATCGATGGGATGACGCAGAGCAAGCTAGGCACGTTCGCGCCGATAGGCTCTGGCTCGCCGCCGACGAGAGGGTTGGAGCGCCGCAGAGCGAGAGGCGCGGCGTGGCGCATAGCAAGAGCGGATCCATCGGCGCTTGCCTGCTGTCGACAGGGCATCGCAGTTGGGTACACGTGCTGTCAGTACCGCCATTCCTCGCCAGGAGTGGGCACAGGCCCTCTGCGTCGTACTTGCACCAGACGCCCGCCACGCCGTTCGCATGGGTCGTGCCATTCGCCTTGTCGGCGACCCGCTCGATGCCAACGCGCTGGTCAGTAGGCTCGACCGCCTCCTTGGCCCAGGTGTCCACCTGGGCACAGTAGAGGAACATGGCCGTCGCATCCTCGAGGTTGTGATCTCCGATGAAATAGCCAACTTGGATCTCGAGCGTATCTACCGCTTGGACGAACGACTGGACGAGTTCAGGCAGAGCCAAGAGCTACCATAGGCAAGGGCTGTTGGTCATGGTCTCATGGATGCGTTTTATTTTGTTGAGTCATTTTGACGTGGATAGCTATGTATTCACAACAATCATACTATTTCTCTGTTTATTGCTCTGTTTGAATGTGTGTACTCTGTTTTCCGTTCTTATATGTTCTGTTTCAATGTGTGTTTATACGCTTTCCATTCTGTATATGTGGATGATAACAGATAGATTCAAATTAGTATACAAAAACAGATAGCAAATGGAATTCATAATATATATATATAATATTAATTGTTCATTTGTTCATCACAGAATATATATAATATCATCACATATACGTGATGATACTTAACCACTAGGTACAATGCATAAAATTGAAAACGAACAATACTAAAACTAATAATCCCTCCTGGGGCCAGTATTCCGGCAGCCCCTCGCGAGCATCTCCCTGGTGCTTGACGTCTTCCCAGAGCGGAGGCAGTACCCCGCCTCCTACGCCTCATAGCGCTTGACGTGCCGATCTGCCTCTTGCAGGCAGACACGTGCAAACGATCTTGCCATTTTGTTGGGCGCCCACCGGAGCTCCTCGTCGGTGGCACGCTGGAGCTTATCGGCCAAGCTCCAAGCAGCGAAGAGGCTCTTAGCGCCTCTGGCCTTCCTTGCTAAGTACCCGTCTTCGTACACCTCCTCCGCACGATGACCCGCCCGCCCCCAAAGCTCCGCCGCCTCCTTTTTCCAGGCGGCATCACGGGCTTCACAGGCCGCCTGCACTACAAAAAAAATACACTTCCGTGATGATACGTGTTTGTCACAGTAGGTCATGTTTTATGTCATGCATGTACATCCATGACGATTTTATGACAGAATCAAGATAGTCATACATGTGCTGTCGTAGAAGTGTTCCATGACATTACCAAAATTATCATCACGGAAGTGTCCACTTCCATGACGATAAATCACGCGTCATAGAAGTGCTTTCGTCAAGGGTGGCCGACACGTGGCATCCATCGTAACGGCTCGCCGTTAAGCTATCGGGTCTGGTTTTGGATCCAATAACCCGTTAACATCCCCGACCAATGGGGATTTTCCACGTGTAAAATCATCATTGGCTGGAGGAAACACGTCTCGGCTCATCGTTGGGACAGATGTCATCCACTCATCGGACCGAAGGTGCCTATGATACGTCGACACATGGCACGGCCCAACAAAGGCCCATTCCGGTGAAAATGTCGGCCCGTTTGACTTGGTCAAAAGGTGGTGGGCCGGCCCACGAAAAGCCTGTTAACGGCCTGTTCGCATATAGCCCATTTACAACCTGCTAACCCAGGGCCCGTTACGACGTATCCGAATTAGGCCCAGTATCGTCATCTGGGCCGTCCAATATGATTACAGCCCATTTTAACTTCCGGCCCATGTATGGCCCATGATGTCTTTTGGCCCATATGAGGCCCTTTGTAACTCTTGGCCCATGGTGAAACTGGCCCGTAATGAACAGTGTATCACTTTATACCCATTAACGGCCCGTGGTGAAACTGGCCCGTAATGAACAATGTATCACTTTATACCCATTAACGACCCATTATTCCATTGGGCCATTTCCGGCCCTTGTTATCTTTTGGCATTCTCAGGGCCCATTTATTCTTGGGTTCATTTCCAGCATTCGTTTACTTATGGCCCGTTACTGTCATTTTCTGCTTGTGGGCCAAATTCAGCTCGTGGTTACAACCGGCCAGTTTGTTGCTCGTTAATACGTTGGGCCGTTTTCATAGCGTCATCAAATACGGCCGATTAACGACGGCCCGTTATGGTCGGCCCATGAACGGATGATCCCAAGTCTAGCCCGTTTATGGCCATAATGCGGTCTATTATTGGCCCATGTTTGGCCAACCCATCATACGGCCCGAAGAAGGCCCATTGATGATACGGCCCGTAGAAGGCCCATTGTGACTACGGCCCGTAGAAGGCCCATTGTTTCTATGCCCCGTAGAAGGCCCATTGTTTCTACGGCCCTTAGAAGGCCCTTTGTTTCTACGGCCCATAGGAGGCCCATGGTAACTACAGTAAATATGTAGCCCATGGTTATTGTGGCCCAGTTTTAAAAAAATAGGTTATTGCGGCCACTATCAAACCGCGGAAAAAGAACTGCACTAATTACAAGCAAACAAATAAACAAGACAATAAGGAAATAATTAAGCAAGCAACTTACGCTAGGCTATCACAGCTATTACACATATTACATCCACTGGGCATCAAAGTTCGCCACCAATGCAAATATAGGGAACAAAGCAGCATATCATATACACTGGTTGTCAAAGTTGGCGACCAGTGCAAATAAACGCCGCAGCAAAACAAGTCCAGAACTGAAACCACTTCAGAAGAGCTCAAGAAACAATATCCTGGGTACCCATAATGCTGGCAAGATTCTTAGCAAGCTTATTAACTTTCTCTTGTTTGGCGCTTAATCCTCCAGCAATTGCTGTTGCACCAGAAAGTATGCATCCGAATTCTGCAGGGACTTCCTCAGTCCTTCGGCTTCCTGTCGCATAACATCTAATCGATGTCTTTCAACTTGAAGTTGAGATTCAAGAAGCCGAACTGATTCAGGCAGCAAGTTCGAAGAGCTGGTGCCAGCAGTAGTAGCCAGTAACTCGAACACTACATCAAGACATGACTTTGGTGTTGTCTCAGTGTCTTCAATATAGTTTTTATCAGCTTTTCTTGGAGAGCAACAGGGATGTCTCACTATCTTGAACCTTATCTGCATTACTTCCTTTACCATTGCATAACAGGGTACTCTTCTCCAATATTTTATCCGCGTTCTAAAACAGAAACAAACAAACACATCACAGGTTTACAATGTAGTATAAGAAACTCATTTTGGTAAACCAGTTCAGTAGTAAGGTGGACAAGATAACAGCATGAAACAAACATATATCTATGTAGTATGTTCACTGTATGGTCTATATCATTCTAGTTTATGTTGCCAAATCAAGATAGATATAGTTTGAATCATATCTATTTAATACAAAGCAGCATAGACAGAATATAAGTGTGGGAAACTACACATCATTAACCACACTAGCAATGTAAATGGCATGAGAACATAACTGTTTATTCAATTGAAACTGAAATCAACATAGAGCAAGTTATAACAGCAAACACGTTAAAGAAACAGGTTTAAAACATACCTGTTGCGCCATTGGAGTTTCAATTGCATCCTCCAAATTTGAAATTAGTTGGTATGAGTAAATACAGTGATGCAAGAGCAAAGTAGTATGAACCATAGCTACGGAACCTGACCTGAGAACAATTCTTCTTCTGCTTTAAGCGTTGACTTGGGGTTCGGAGTGGCGGTCCTCGTGATTTGGGCACTGCAGTTGCCTTAGTAACTGCTCGTGTTAGGGTACTCTGTGGTGGAGACGGTGCTGTGTCAACTAGAACTAGGTTACTATCTGCTGGGGTTGGGGTTAGAAGGGGTGTAGCTGGTTCTCTGTCCAACTGGGTAGGGGTACAATCTGCGTGAGTCTGGGTTATGTGTGGTGCGGCTGGTTCTTGGGCAAGTACAACCATGGTTCTATCTGCATCGACAGGTAGCACGATCTTTTCTGAAGACCGTGTTTTTACTCCCACAGATACTCCCATCACCCCCTCCAATTGGAATGGCTGATAAATAAGAAAAGTAATTGAATGTGCAGACATTGTAAGATAGACAGGTGTCGGAGTAAACGAACACGGGTAGCCTAACCGGCTCCCCCTGGCTCTTCAAAAACATCGGGCTGACTGGGCCCTCAAACATCCAAGACGAAGGGCCGCCTTCTGCTAGCCGGTTGTCCCAGTGGCCGGCTGCTGGAAGGCGGCAAGGCTCAACAAGCCCTCCCGAAGTAGGCCGACTCCTAGTAGGCGCCACCAGAGTGGCCAACTCCTAGCAGGCGGCCTGACCTACGCCCTCAAAGTTTGCACCCACATAAAGGCGATAAGATGGGGCGTGGCTACAGTGAAGCCTGCCACCCCCGAGTCCCAGAGCGAGCGTGGCCACAGTGCGCCGTACCGGGCGGCCATCCCTCGTCCGGCGCAGCACTGTTGCCACGTTGACCGTGATGTCGCCCACGACAGGCTGTCAGTACGGCCCGCACGCGGTGGGCCCCTCCTGCCAGAGAGCCACCAGAGGGCGGCTGGACCTAACCAGTCGGCACGGGGGGAGGCCGGCTCCTAGCAGCCGGCCAGCCCCTGCCCTAGAAGTTTGTGCACCATTAAGCAGATGGGACGGGGTAAGGCTACAGTGAATACCCGCCAGGCGGCGGTACTGTAGCCATGCTTACCCTGACAAAGCCATCGTCACCAAGAGTGAGGCTACAGTAACGAGCAGCCGACAGGGCCCGCCGGTGGTGGGCCTAGCCTGTCAGCCAAGAGGCCGGCAGCCGGCGGGACCCACCAGTCGGCGGGCCCCAGCGGCCGGCGGAGAAGCCGGCGACCATAGACACTGACGGTCTGGACCCACATCCAGCCGGATCACCATTTTACCCCTGCGGGATAGGCCTATATAACCCCCCAGGTCACCCATGCTAAGGGTTGATCCATTAAAACTACACACACCACATCGAGTGAGGAGGAGAGCTAGCCCTGCCCTTCTTCTTCTTCTAGCCGAACAGCTCAAGGAGCCTCTTGTAGCCACTTGTTGATTTAGTGATCATGCGGAGACCCGCAAAGCAGGACAAGGGGTGTTATCTCCTAGGAGAGCCCCGAACCTGGGTAAGATTCGCCGGCGTGCATGTCTACGCCTTATCCCGTTTCTAGGCACCGGCGATGTCTTACTGGCTCCCACAATGATTATCCACCCATTGGCATATGTCGCA
Source organism: Triticum aestivum (assembly GCF_018294505.1). Taxonomy (NCBI): domain Eukaryota; kingdom Viridiplantae; phylum Streptophyta; class Magnoliopsida; order Poales; family Poaceae; genus Triticum; species Triticum aestivum. Next base: position 24,149,693 of record NC_057805.1, read on the forward strand.
CCTACCACCCGACATTTGGCGCCCACCATGGGGCTAGGTGCACCGTCGTCCGGAGACCTGCTCTGGAGGGGAAACCTCTTCCTTCCTAGCGAGCGTAGCCAGCCCGGCACGCCCGATGGCACTTGCCCCGACCTGCTGCATGGTGTCGACGCCGCCTGCGCAGTGAGCTGTCTCGCCGATCTTCTCGGTGAGGTCCGCCTCTCTGACAAGCCCGCACCAGACGCGGGTGCAACCAGCTCCGAGAGCTGCCTCATCAACCTCCTCGGCAAGCTCGACATCGCCAACGAGCTCACCTCTGACCCGGAGTCGATCGGCTCCACCGACCCGATGCTCGTCGACTCCGACAAGGCATCCCTCGACGCCTTCCCCACCAACGTTGTGGTCATCGACTTCCCTCTTCCTCATGCCGACAACAGCGATAGCACCGTCATCGAGGTGCTGGTCATTAGTCACGGCGCCGCTTCCGGCGGGAACGCCCACGACAATCTGCAGACGGCGCTGCATGACCTGCCGCCCCCATCTCGGCTGACGCCGACACCGAGACACTGGAGGCCCACCGCCTTGCCCTCATCGAGAACGGCAAGAAGATAGCCTCTATGAGACGCCTCACCGAGGCTTATCAGCGTGAGGTTGATCGTGCCGCCTCTGGCACGCCGCCTGCCGGCCGGCCTAGCCGGCTTGGCGCTATCAAGAAGTGCGGCGCGGCTATCGCCAGCATGCTGGGTGCTGACCGCCCAGTCTACGCCATGCCACTCGAGAACCTGCGTGCCGCTCAGGCGGCAGCAGACGAGCTGGAAGATTTGGACGGCGACGAGTTACGCTGCATGACGAGACGCATCCAGCAGCTCATCAATGCGGCCGTAGAACGGCAAGAAGCCGGCGCCCGCGCCGAGAGTCCTCCCCCATGCCGAGAGCACGGCGCGACCTCCCGGACGCCGACTGCAGGCGGAGCCCGTGAGCGAAAAGACTAGGAGCCGACTGCTAGCCGCAGTCGGACGCGCCTCACCATCGAGCGCGACGCAGAAGGCCGCCCCCGAGTCATGGAGCGGCGAGGCAATAACCTGCCTCCTCCTCTGCCCCGCAGGGAGAGATATCCCTCCCCGCCGCCTGTTGAGCACCCGACGCTCAACAGCCGGCTGGGTCGCCGCGAAGGAATCGGCGAGAACGACGCCCGCCATTGGATCGACCGCCTGGCGCGATCCCTGGTGCTAGAAGAAGAAGATGATGTTGGCCCGCCCTGTTTTGGCCCCCGCATCCGCGACGAGCCCTTTCCCAAAGGGTTCTCACTCCCAAGAGACACGCCTAAATACAACGGCTCCGTGAAGCCGGAAGACTGGCTGATAGACAACTCCACTGTAGTCAGCATAGCAAACGGCAACAGGCGTGTTGCCGTGAAGTACGTCCCTCCCATGCTTCAAGGCATGACACGTACCTGGTCGAATAGCCTCAAGCCTTACAGCGTCAACAGCTGGCTGGACTTCACAGAAGTCTTCATCCACAACTTCACCAGCACGTACAAGCGGGCACCCAAGCCACGTCAGCTTTCCCTATGTGTCCAAGGCCCGACCGAGTCCAGCCGCGACTACCTGACGCGCTGGGCCGAGCTCCGCAACTCCTGTGAAGGAGTGCACGAGGTGCAAGCAATAGAGTACTTCACCGCCGGGTGCCGAGAAGGCACCCTCCTCAAGCACCGACTTCTCTGCGACGAGCCGGCTACACTCAACGAGCTACTGATCATAGCAGACAAATACACCACCGCCGACTCCTCAATGAAGTCGGAGCTCCGGGTGGACCGCCTCTGGAAAGGTACGTCCCCCGGCTCCGAAAACGTCGGCTAGCGACTCCAATCGGCGCCCGCATCAGAACGACAACAAGCGCAAGGCTCCGATGCCGGCTTCCACCAGCCGACAAGTGGCAACGGTCGAGGACGAGCAGCCTGAAGGGCAGCCTATGCCCAAGCTCCCGAAAGGCGACAGGCCAGCTTGGCAGCCTGCTTTATCCTACGAGCAAACCCTCGACGCCCCCTGCAAGTTCCACAGCAGCGCGAAGCCGTCCAACCACATAACCTGGAAGTGCCATTGGCTCACCCGAATCTCCAAGGGTGAAGGGCTGCTACATCCTCCGCCTGCTGGCCAGCCACCTCCGGCTCATCAGCAGTCGGAGCCATTCAAGACGAGTTCCCTGACGAGCGGGCGGCCTATGTCGTCTTCACAAGCCAAGCTGAAGACAGGCGCAGCCGGCGCCGACAGCACCAAGAAGTCAATGCAGTCGCCTCCAAAGATCCAGAGTTCATGCATTGGTCTGAAAAGCCCATCAGCTGGAGCCGGGCTGATCACCCAGAGGTGATGCCTTCTCCGGGTTCATACGCCTTGGTGTTGGATGCCACCTTTCCAACGGAGAGGCGGGCTGCTCGTTTCTCCCGAGTTCCGATTGATGCCGGAAGCAGTATCAACATCCTGTACCGTGACACCATGGAGAAGCTGAACATCAAGACAAAGCAGCTCTTACCCAGTCGGACCGTCTTCCATGGCATTGTACCCAGCCTATCATGCTCACCAATCGGCAAGATCAAGATAGAAGTCATCTTCGGAGACAAAGATCACTTCCGCCGTTAGGCAGTTTGGTTTGAGGTAGTGGATCTAGAGAGCCCTTATCACGCCTTGGTTGGCCGACCTGCCCTGGCCAAATTCATGGCTGTGCCCCACTATGCCTACCTCAAGATGAAGATGCCGAGCTCCAAGGGCATCATCACCACAGTCGGAGACTACAAGAAATCCTCCGCCTGCACTGCAGCCAGCAGCCGGCTGGCCATGTCCCTCGTAATTGCTACTGAGAAAAATATCCTTGACCGGGTTGTGGCCATGGCCAGCAAGCGGCCGGACCTATTGCCCGATCCCAAGGAGTCGGAAGCTCACGGCTCCTTCCAACCGGCCAAGGAAACAAATAAGATACCTCTGGACCCAGAGCACCCCGAGAGGTTCGCTGTTGTAGGAGCGAACCTAGACAGCAAATAGGAAAGCGAGCTCGTCAATTTCCTTCGTGAGAATCGGGATATCTTTGCATGGTCCCCCAAGGACATGCCGGGTGTCCCGACGGATTTCGCCGAGCACAAGCTACATGTCCGAGCAGATGCGAAACCATTCAAACAGCCCCTCCACCGACTGTCGGAGGAGAAAAGAAGAATTGTTGGTGAAGAGATAGCCCGGCTTCTGGCAGCCAGCTTCATTATGGAGGTGTTCCTTCCAGAATGGCTTGCCAACCCAGTCCTTGTACTGAAGAAGAACAAGAAGTGGCGCATGTGTATAGATTATACCAGCCTAAACAAAGCTTGCCCCAAAGATCCGCTTGCTTTGGCCCGGATTGACCAAGTGATAGACTCCACAGCCAGATGCGAGATGCTGAGTTTCTTGGATGCCTACTCAGGTTACCATCACATCAAGTTGGATCCAGCTGACCACCTTCATCACACCATTCGGAGCTTTCTTCTACCTGACTATGACATTCGGCTTGAGAAATGCCGGTGCCACTTTTCAGCGTTGCATGCAGAAATGCCTCCTCAAGCAACTCAGCAGAAATGCCCATGTCTACGTAGACGATATTGTGGTGAAGACGGAGAAGTGCGGCACACTGCTGGAAGATCTCAAGGAAACATTTGACAACTTGCGCCGCTTTCAGATCAAGCTCAACCCTGAGAAATGCGTGTTTGGAGTACCAGCCGGCCAGCTCCTTGGCTTTCTGGTCTCTGAACACGGCATTGAGTGCAACCCGGTGAAGATCAAGGCCATAGAAAGGATGGAGATTCCCACCCGGCTGCGAGACGTCCAGAAGTTCACCGGGTGTCTGGCCTCCCTTAACCACTTCATCAGTCGGTTAGGGGAGAAGGCTCTCCCCCTATACCAACTCATGAGGAAATCCACTCACTTCGAGTGGAACGACCAGGCGGATGAAGCTTTTCATCAGCTAAAGAAGATGTTGACCACACCGCCTGTTCTCGCGGCCCCGACTGAGAAAGAGCCCATGCTCCTTTACATTGCTGCAACCAGCCGGGTGGTCAGCACTGTCATCGTGGTTCAGCGCCCAGAAGAAGGCAAGGCCCAGCTGGTCCAGAGGCCGGTGTATTACCTAAGTGAAGTACTATAAACCTCGAAGCAGAACTACCCCCACTACCAGAAGATGTGCTATGGCATGTACTTTGCCGCCAAGAAGCTCAAGCCCTACTTTCAAGAGCACCCCATCACGGTTGTTTGTACTACCCCGCTTGCCGAGATCATGGGCAGCCGAGACGCATCTGGCCGGGTGGCCAAGTGGGCCATTGCGCTGGCTCCTTATACCATCTTCTACCAGCCTCGCACCGCCATCAAGTCCCAAGTACTAGCCGACTTCCTCGTCGACTGGGCCGAGACCCAGTACCTGCCACCAGCACCCAACTCCACCCATTGGTGGATGCACTTTGACAGATCCAAGATGCGCACCGGTTTGGGAGCCGGCATCGTCCTCACCTCTCCCAAAGGCGACAAGCTCAGATACACATTGCAAATCCATTTTGCCGCCTCCAACAACGTGGCCGAGTATGAGGCGCTCATACATGGGCTCCGGCTGGCCAAACAGCTCGGCATCCGCCGGATCCTGTGTTATGGCGACTCAGACTTGGTGGTCCAACAATCGTCTGGTGATTGGGACGCCAAGGATGCAAACATGGCGAGCTACCGTTTCCTCGTTCAGCAACTCAGCGGATATTTTGAAGGGTGAGAGTTCCTCCACGTGCCACGAGCCGACAACGAGCAAGCAGATGCTCTGGCATGAATTGGCTCCACCCGGCAAGCCATACTAACCAGCATCTCCCTTCAGCGCCTCCTTAAGCCGTCTGTCAAGCAGTCTCCTGAGTCAGACTCTATCTTCGTGCCGCCCGACCTCGACGCAGTCGGATCCGACTTGGGGACGGCGGCAGGCGGCTCGGGGATTTCGACAGGTGGCTCGGGGACTGCTACGGTCGCACCCGGCTCGGGGACTTCAGAACCTAGCCCGGGGACTGCCGCAGTTGGCCCAGGGACTTCAACGACACAGCAGGCGGTGGCTGACGCCAACCCACCACCTCCCAACCTAACCGCCCTAGTCGCAGTAGCCGTGTTGGCAACAGAAGAAGTCGCAACTCCATCATGGGCCCAGCCCATCCTCAACTTTCTGGTAAACAGAGAGCTGCCGACGGATGAGATCTCAGCAAGATAAGTTCAACGCCGAGCTGGAGCATACACAATAGTGAACAGAGAGCTCGTTAGGCGCAGTGTGACTGGAGTCTTCCAACGCTGCGTCGAGCCAGAGAAGGGCATTGCAATCCTCAAAGACATCCATCAAGGCGAGTGCGGCCACCACATGGCCTCAAGATCACTTGTCGCCAAAGATTTTCGCCATGGTTTCTTCTGGCCGACTGCTTTGGAAGACGCCAAAGTGTTGGTTAAACACTGCAAAGGGTGCCAAGTTTTCAGCTCCAAGCAACACTTGCCGGCTTCCGCACTCAAGACCATCCCCCTCACCTGGCCCTTTGCCGTCTGGGGGCTGGACATGGTGGGCCCATTCAAGACGGCACGCGGCGGCATGACACATCTGCTTGTCGCCATAGACAAGTTCACCAAGTGGATTGAAGCGAAGCCAATCAAGAAGTTGAATGGGCCGACTGTTGTGACATTCATCGCAGATATCACCACCAGGTATGGCATACCACACAGCATCATCACCAACAACGGCACAAATTTTGCCAAAGGGGCATTGGCTCGTTTCTGCGCGACGCAGGGCATCCGACTGGACTTAGCGTCCATTGCTCATCCGCAGTCAAAACGGCCAAGTCGAGCGAGCAAATGGCCTCATCCTCTCCGGCATCAAGCCTCGACTGGTTGAGCCACTAGAGCGTTCGGTCGGCTGCTGGCTCGAGGAGCTACCGGCCGTCCTCTGGAGCCTGCGTACCACTCCGAACAAGTCAACCGGCTTCACTCCTTTCTTCCTTGTGTATGGTGCCGAGGCTGTCATCCCAACTGACATCGAGCTCGACTCAGCTCGAGTCACCATGTACACGTAAGCGGAGGCGAAGGAAGCGCGAGAAGACAACGTTGACCTGCTGGAAGAGGGCCGGATGTTAGCAATCAGTCGGTCTGCCATCTACCAGCAAAGTCTGCACCGCTAGCACAGTCGGAAGGTCAAAGCAAGATCCTTCCAAGAGGACGACCTTGTACTCCGGCTGATCCAGCGAACAACCGGCCAGCACAAGCTCTCAGCCCCTTGGGAAGGCCCATTTGTCATCAGCAAGGCATTGGGCAACGACTCCTACTACCTGATCGACGCACAGAAGCCCAAGGCACGCAAGAGAGATGATTCCGGCAAGGAGTCGGAACGCCCATGGAACGCCAATCTCCTTCGAAGATTTTACAGTTAAGGCAGTATGTACCACGCTATCTTTTGTATTAAGTACAAGACATCGGGTTCCCGAAGGAGAACTCGGGGACTACCCTCTTTTATCTATAGGATGAGTATTATGCCTATGAATGTGTTAGCACATTTGTTCTCTCGTCCTACACCGGGTTCGACTAGTTGGCCCGGGGACTTGCCGCCTTGAATTATGTTAAGCATTACCTGCAGTTAGACAAGTAGTGTGTCGGCATCTAAGCCCTCTCATGCCGAAGGTCGCAGCTCGCGGAAGCGGCTGTTCGACTGGCAAGAGTCAAAGGCAGGTATTGATGCCCACACGAAAAACGGCTAAGGACCAATGAGCTTACATAACACAAGCCGGCTCCCCACCCTACCAACCGACTGCTAAGCAGCCGGCTGACCGGCTTCCCACTCACCTTGCCATAATCTAAGAAGGCTAAAGTACTTGCCCTCCCAAACGGCCAAGTACTTTCCCAGCCACAGACTGCAGAGCAGCTGTCCGTCTGGGAAGGCGGCAACCCAGGGAGGGCGGCAAAGGAAACAACCGGAAAAAGATTTAAAGCAAGTAAAGTCGGAAACCGACACCAGCATAGCACATGCAGAATAATATTTACACAAAAGGACTTCAAAGGCCAGAGTTCAACTTAGTTTGAATACACCCCCGGTGGGTGGAACTGCGCAAATTTAACAAACATTGTTCAAAAGACTGACGAGTAGGAAAAGAAAGATAAAATTGGCCGCTCAGACCAAGGGAGCAACAGGCGAGCTTGGCAGGTTGGTGGAGACGGCGGTGCTGGCTGGAGGAGTGGCCGGTATCGGCTTGATCATCACCGGCAGCAGGTGGCGTGCTCTCGCGTGCCTCGTTGTTGGAGGCATGGTCGGGCTGAGGCTGGCTTGCCGCCCCACCATCTGGCGTGGCATCTTCACCGTCCTCATCCTCCTCCTCCTCACCCTCGTCGCTGGAGTCGATCTCCTCCGCCAAGTCCTCGCCGTCCGCCAGGTTCAGCCCAAACCAGTCCGCCGGCAACTCAACACCGTCGTCGTTCAAGTCGGGGATGAAGACGCTGGTGTCGGTGTACTCGGCAATCGCCGCAGCGCGATGAATGATAGCCGGCCGCACCGCCACCAGCTCCTCGTGGGCCTCCTGCCGGAACATGGCCAACTGGGATAGATCCAGCCCAGGGTACCATGCTCGGACAAACTCCAACACCCGCCTGGCACCTGCCCAGGCGGAAGAAGCCTTCCACACCTCGAAGAGGCCGACTGCCACCTCCAGCCAGTCGGCGGTCCGACTAGGTGTGCGAGGAATCGTGGCGTCAGGCCAGAGGGTGGAAAGCACCTGGGCTCCAATGTGCTGAAGGCGGCGGAGCATCCGGTGGGCCGGCTGGAGATGAGCCTGGATGGTCAAGAGTTGCTCCTCAAGCGTTCGGCGGTGGGCCTCGATGACCTGGCTGGCGGCAACAGAGTAGCCGGGGAAGTACTCTGCGCAAAGAAGAAAAAAGAGAATACTAAGTCAGAAGTCGGACCAAGAAACAGGCGGCAAACAAAGAGGAAGGCAGCTTACTGTCAACCATGTCTTCGATTTGGCCGTAGCCGTCGCTCAGTGCCCGCTCCGACTCGGCCCAGTTCGCCGCTTCGCTCTCATACTTGGCTTGGAGGGCGGCCTCGCTGTCCTTCACCGCCTCGAGAGCCGCCTTGTGACTCTCCTCCTAGTCAGCCAGCTTCTTGGCCAGGCGGTCGCGCTCCTGAGCTGCCGCACTGCACTCCGCCTCCTTGGCGCGCAACATGGTCTGGGCCTCACCTAGTTGCTGCTGCAGGGCAGCGTTGGCCTCTGCAAAGACAACAAAGAAGAATGATCAGTAAGAAAGAAGTCGCTAGAAGAGATCCGACCCGACTGCTCAGTAGTCGTCCCGAATCTCGGGGACTACACCCAGTGGGTGCGCTAACGCGCTCCCATGAGAGAAAGAAGACAGAACACTCACTCTGACTTTCAGATAGGTCGGCGGTCCGTTGAGTCAGCTCCCGGACATGCGAGTTGAAGGCGGTCGCGTGGAGGTTATGATAGTCCTACAAAAAGGACAGACAAACAAATGAGGACAACTTAGCACCCGAGTCTACTTAGAAGTTCCAGGCCGCCTGCTCAGCAACCGACCTGGAACTCGGGGACTACACCTAGTGGGTGCGCTGACGCGCCCCCACAGAAGAATACAAGAACAAGAAGCAAAAAATAAGAGGCTTACCCGGATGGCCGTCCGCGTCGCGATGAACTCCTGGTTGTAATTCTTCAGGGCATTGGCCTGCGACTGAAGCCGGGTCCGGTCATCCTGCACCACCTCGTTCAACACAGCCGTCCCACTTCCTGGCGTCCAGTCTGGCGCGCTGATGCTCGCCGCCTCCAAATCCTGGGTCAACGAGCCGGAGCCCCTGGCCCTCTGCTGGTATGGCGCCGAAGCCGCCTTCCCCGCGCACTGGCATGCCGGAGACCGGACCACAAGGTCTGCCCCCGCAACTGGCTCGCCTCCAGCCGGTGGCACGGGTGGCGCGCTGGGCTGGCCGCCTTGGTCTGCCACAGTCGATGCTGGCGGAATCACCTCCATCTCCGGGGCGACGACGTCGCCCCCTTCCCTCTCCATACCGGCTGGTCGCCGCCGGCTCCTTCCGTCGGCACCGCTGAGTCCTCAGGTGCAGGCGCCATGGCGCGGAGGGGAATGACGAGCTGTGGGGGTTGGCTGCGCAAAGCCTTCCCTGCCTGTGCTGCGGCCGCAGCATCCGCCTGAGCCTTGGCCACAACGTCGGCCTGCGCCCTCGCCGCCTCGTCCGTCGCCTCTTGCGTCGCCTTGGCGGCGGCCGCTCTCTGCTGCTCCGCCTCCTGCTCCTCACGCACCTCTCGCGCGTTCCTCTCCATTGCCGCCTGAAGCTCGTTGCGGGGGTCCACTCGGTGGGCGCTGGTGGAGCCTCCCGCCGTCCCAACCACGGAGGCGGCGGCCGACCGCTCAAGAGAGAGCGGAGCTCTGTTTGAGCGGGAAGAAGAAAAATCAGAAAAGCACTGGCAAAAAAGAAGGAAGAATGCGCTGAGGAATTGATACTTACGCGGAAACCATCTGAGGCTCCTTCACCACCTTGCGGAAGCGGGTCGCCTTTGCGGCCGCTTCCTCCCGTTTGGTCGCCACGGCCGAGCTCTTGGGCTTCTTCGGCCGGCTGCCGTACATAATACGCGGCCCGGCACTTCTGCGCACCACCTCGGGCAGCCGGCGCGGTGGATGAGCTCGCGCCCTGCTGGTCGGACGCCGGCTGGCGGCGCGGGGCGACCTCTTCCTCATCATCGTCCGGCCAGTCCTCGAGGCCGGCCCCGACTCCCGAGCCGCCTGCGTCGCCGCGTCCTCCTGTGGCGTCGTCGTCCAAGGCGGCCGCCCCCAAGTTGGGGTCGTCCATGTCGCTCTCCTCCCGGTCAGGAAGGAACTGACGCTCTGGCCCAGCGGTGCCGGCTAATGGCTGGAGGAGGGCGCTCTGTTTTCATAGCCGATTGGTCAAGACAGCCAAGGAGAACCCGACAACTAAAGAGAAAGAAGAAAAGAAGACTTACCATTGGCGGCGGATCCGCGCGCGAGTACGGCTCCTTGCCGAACCACCACTCCGCCTCTGAGAGCTTGCAGTTTGAGATGTAGTTCAGCAAGTGAGCTACCTCCGAGTGAGCCATCTCCTTGGTGCACATCCAGCTTGGGTCTCGGTGCCCGCTCATCTAGCATATCTTTGTGAGGCCGGCCTTGCAGGGGGAGCACCCGGCGCGCCACGAAGGCGGTCAGCAAGTCGGGCCCGGTAAGGCCCTCCGACTTCACCATCACCCTGAGCCGCGCAATGGCGGCGGCGCCGGAGGCCGACAGCGACCTGGCCCGGTACGACTAATTAGGCCGCTTTCCAGTCGGCGGGCCGGCTACGTAAGCCGGCAAGTTGACCCAGTCGCCCTCCGGGTGGACGCTCTTCACGTAGAAGTACGACTGCTGCCACATCTTCACCGACTGTATCAGTATGATGGGGGGGAACGGAGTCTCAGCAGCCGGCCTTCGCACCGCGACAAAGGAGCCACACTGTGCTGCCACACTCTTGACGAGGGTACCGAGCTTCGAGTAAAAGAACTCGCCCCAAAGCTCGAGGGTGGGAAGGACACCAAGATAGCCCTCGCAGAGAGTGACGAAGGCGGACAGCAGCACCACCGTATTTGGTGTGAGGTGGTGTGACTGAAGTCTGTAGAAGTCGAGGAAGGCGCGGAAGAAGCCGCTCGCCGGTAAGCCGAGGCCGCGCAGGCAGTGCGACCTAAAAATGACGCGCTCGCCCTCCTCCGGCGCCAGTGAGATCTCTTGATCCGGCGTAAGGCGAACCTTCACGAAGTCCTCGCCGGGCAGCTGCCCCGTCCGGCGGAGGAAGTCAATGTGGTCTTCATGGACGTTGGAGCCATCCCATGCTCCGGTGCGCGCCATGAGGACGAGAAGCTTGACGAGGGGAGTGCGGTGGCGATTCACGGCATAGCAGGATGGCTGGAGGCGCGGTGCGGCGGCGGACAGCAGCAGCGACGGGAAGAAGAAGAAGAAGAAGAAGAAGAAGAAGAAGAAGAAGAAGAAGAGGATGGCGGAGGAGGAGATGAGCGCGCGTGCGTCTGCCGCTCCCCTCCTCCACCTATTTATAGCTGCGGAGCGACGAAGCCGAGGGGGCGGGGAGTGGGGGTCGTAGGATTAACTGCGCCCACTCCCCCACGACCCCGCGATTATCGCGCCTTAACGGCGTGTAGTGACTGCAATTGGAATGCCAGCCGCCCACCTCGGCCACAGAGGATCCGCACGTGGGCCGAGGCATGGTAGTGGCGGGCCCTAGCCTACGGCGATGTCCCGTCGCGCGCATGGGCTGGCAGGCTGATCCAGCCAGTAGGTGCCGCGTGGCACACGGGCAGCGGGCGGCCGGCCCGCCGCCCGGCGCGCGTGCCATCTGTTTCCTGCCTTTGGGCTTCAAAATCTTCCAGACGGCGCGTCTTGTTGTGGCCGACTCCAAGCTGTCGGCTCTTCGGAGTAGGAAGCTGCTTGGGCTTCTCGTTCCCCATTCAGCCGTGAAGCCCCACCAGCTTTGGGGACTACTGTCGGAGTAAACGAACACGGGTAGCCTAACTGGCTACCCCTGGCTCTTCAAAAACATTGGGCCGACTGGGCCCTCAAACATCCAAGATGAAGGGCCTCCTTCTCCTGGCCGGCTATCCCAGTGGCCGGCTGGTGGAAGGCGGCAAGGCTCAACAAGCCCTCCCGAAGTAGGCCGACTCCTAGCAGGCGGCCACCAGAGTGGCCAACTCCTAGCAGGTAGCCTGACCTACGCCCTCAAAGTTTGCACCCACATAACGGCGATAAGACGGGGCATGGCTACAGTGAAGCCTGCCACCCCCGAATCCCGGAGCGAGCCTGGCCATACTGCGCCGTACCGGGTGGCCATCCCTCGTCCGGCGCAGCACTGTTGCCACGTTGACCGTGATGTCGCCCACGACAGGCTGTCAGTACGGCCCGCAGGCGGCGGGCCCCTCCTGCTAGAGAGCCACCAGAGGGCGGCTGGACCTAACCAGTCAGCACGGGGGGAGGCCAGCTCCCAGCAGCCGGCCTGCCCCTGCCCTAGAAGTTTGTGCACCATTAAGCAGATGAGACGGGGTAAGGCCACAGTGAATGCCCGCCAGGTGGCGGTACTGTAGCCATGCTTACCCCGACAAAGCCATCGTCACCAAGAGTGAGACTACAGTAACGAGCAGCCGATAGGGCCCACGGGCGGTGGGCCCAGCCTGTCGACCAAGAGGCCGGCAACCGGCGGGACCCACCAGTCGGCGGGCCCCAGCGGCCGGTGGAGAAGCCGGTGACCATACACACTGATGGTCTGGACCCACATCCAGCCAGATTACCATTGTACCCCTGGGGGATAGGCCTATATAAACCCCCCAGGTCACCCATGCAAAGGGTTGATCCATTAGAACTACACACACCACATAGAGTGAGGAGGAGAGCTAGCCCTGCCCTTCTTCTTCCTCTAGCCGAACAGCTCAAGGAGCCTCTTGTAGCCACTTGTTGATTTAGTGATCATGCGGAGACCCCACAGAGCAGGACTAGGGGTGTTATCTCCTAGGAGAGCCCTGAACCTAGGTAAGATTCGCCGACGTGCATGTCTTTGCCTTATCCCCTTTCCAGGCACCGGCGATGTCTTACTGGCTCCCGCAATGATTAGCCACCCGTTGGCATATGTCGCACCTACCACCCGACAACAGGTGCAATGGATAGTAGGGAAGAAAATAGGGCATGAAATAATTCACATTTATGTTGTCTAACCAAACAGAATAGCAGGACATAATTTCACATATATGATGGCTAATTAAACAGGATAGCATGACACAATTTCACATGTATGATGGCTAACTAAACAGGATAGAATGACATACTTCAAAATATGATGACTATGTAAATAGGATGACATGATATAACTATACGATGTGTCTATTAAAGTGGTTGGCATGCATAAATCACAAACATGCCATCGATAGAAACATGATGGCATGATATAATTAACGGATACAATGACATGATTCAAAATATGATGACTATGTAAACAGGATGAGATGATATAACTATATTATGTCTTTAGAAAATGGGTTGGCATGCCATAATTTAGATACATGCTGTCTATGTAAACATCATGGCATGATATAATTCAAATATATGATTTATATACTAAGCAAGTGAACAGAGGGCAATCGCATATATGATGTGTCAACTAAGGATATGGCATTCAATATTGTGTATATGATGTAAAAACTAAGCATTGCAACATATGCATGATATGAGTAATATAACCCTGCCAAGTTTGAGCATACAACTCAGGGGGATAATAGGACTGGTCATCTGCCTCTGAATCCTCCTTTGAAGAGCTATCTGTAACCACCAAGATATTTGCTTCAACAGGTAGCATTGTCTGCTTTGAAGACCTTGTTTTCACTCCAGGTTTCTCCATCACCAATTCAAATGGCTGATGCACAGGAAGAGCAATTGAATATACAAACATTGTCGACAAATGCAATGAGAAATACAAAAAAAGGACGACATGATATAATTCACATATATGATGCTTGGCTAAATAGCATGACATTGCATAATTCACATATATAATGCCTTGCAACAAGATAGCATTGCATAATTCACATATATAATGTCTTGCAACAAGATGGCATTGCATAATTCACATATATGGTAATTAGACACTAAACAGGTGGCATTCACACAAAGCATGTCTAAACTAAGCAAATGACATAGCAATGCAAGATACCATACGCACGATATGAGCAACATAACCCT
>NC_057805.1:24163623-24179508 GCF_018294505.1 Triticum aestivum
CCGTAACTAGCAAGACATGTGCTTCGTCAGATAGCATTGTCTGCTCTGAAGACATTGTTTCCACTCCAGATTTTTCCATGACCGTGTCGAATGGCTGATGCATAGGAAGAGTAATTGAATGTACTAAAATCATTGAAAAATTTAACACGTAATAAAAAAATGATGGCATGGTATAATTCACATATAAGATGACTGGCTAACCAGGGTGGCATTGCAAAATTCACGTATATGATGCCTGGCTAAACAAGATGGCATTGCATCATTCACATATACGATAAAGAAACTAAACAGATGGCATTGACACAAAGCATGTCTAAACTAAGCAGATGACATCTTTGATGTATACAGTAAGCAATGCAAGGCACCATATACATGATATTACCAACATCAGCATGCCAAGTTAGAGCGAAGACCTTAGGGGGTAAATAGGAGTGGTCTTGTCCTTCTGAATCCCCCTCAGAACAGTTATCTTCCTCTTGATTACGATCCGAAATGGGTGGAAGGGGGGCTGCCTTTGCCCCCACCATGGAGCGACGTCTGCATGAAATTTTATTGCCACGCAAGGCCCGTCTCTTTTGCTCTACATGTTCAGTTCCATTGTGTACAATAACTGACATGCATAGTGTCGTGGATTTATCACGGCAGATGTCCTAGCGTGAGGACTTAGTCGTGAGGCCAACGCATCTATGTGGTAGCTTGAGAGGGGTTGAGCGGAATCGAGAGACGCAACACAAGACAAGGATTTAGATAGCTTCGGGCCCCGGGAAACACCGTCCGGTAATAGCCCTACATGCTGTTTGAGGCTAGGTCTCATTATCATCCAGAGAGAGTCGCCGGTGAACCGGCTCTTTGTGTCTAGCCCTAGAGATTGTTCCTTCTTGCTTGTCTTGTCTTGTCCCTCTTTGGGGAGCCCTGCCCCTCCTTATATAAGTCGAAGGGGCGGGTTACATGACTAGTCCTAGTAGGACTAGGATTAATCTATTACAAGTGGAGTCCTAGTCTGCCCCCTTAAGGGAAAACTCCTTATGCCTTTCCTCATAAACCGGCCCACCATTAATGTAAACCGGCCCTCTGGGCCTTGGGCCTTGTCATCTGTTTGTCCCGTCGCCGGGTTACCAATGAGTCATAATGTTCAGGCAGATTGCTTGTAAACCGTCCGGTCAGGGCGGGTCGCCAATGAACCGCCCGGGGTAAACCGGGTCTCAAGTAAACCGCCAAGTCCGGCCGGGTCATATCTCCGGCCAGTTCATACCGCGGGGTATATCCCCGACATTAGCCCCCAGTTTAGCTTGGATTTATCCATGGTAAACTTATGCTGCAAAATAAACACAAGAACAAATTTGACAGGTTGTGCTTCGGGTTAAGAATTCTTGTAAACCGGTACCTTAACATCCTTAAGTCCTTGTCCTTTCCTTCTTATGATATCCAGCTGGCTTGAAGATGTAGAACTTGCCGGTTTATAATTACCACCATTGTCGGGTTATAAAAACTGATAATTCCGGGTTATGATTGTTGCCAACGCCGGTTCAATCTGGTTTGCTCAAAACAGAGAATTTGAAAATATTTCTTCGACAATAATATAACACATGTAGCCCCCAAGTCTTGAGTAGACAAAGTAATGGCTTAAGACTTGCTTCAATATAAATACTGCCACCCATGTTGAAGAAATCCATGTTGTTCATCCCAATCACTAGTAAAAACTGACTATTCCATATTATGTAGCCCCCAAGTGCCGGGTTGTCGTGCTTGCAGCAACCTGGGACTTGTAATTGCCTGATGCTCAAAAAACATCAACCAGTGTAGCTCCCAAGGGTCGGGTCATTATGCAATAATGAGCCGGGACTTTTAATATGATCATGTAATTTGAACAACAATGTGTAGCCCCCAAGGGCCGGGTCATTATGCAATAATGAGCCGGGACTTTTAATATGATCATGTAAATTTGAACAACAATGTGTAGCCCCCAAGGGCCGGCTCAGTAAGATAATATTGAGCTGGGACTTTATATATACCTCATTGAAAATAACATCATATGATGTAACCCTCACCATGGGGCTTGAACCGACGTCCACAAGGTTAAGAGCTTTGTGATTTACCAACTGAGCAGTGGATCCTTCAATATAATGGATTAAGACTTGTGTACCTTGAATTTTTGATAGGAGCAATTGGTAGCCCCCAAGGGCCGGCTCATTATGATGTGATGAGTCGGGTCTTCAATAAGGCCAGTAAAAATGACTTTGCATTAGCCCCCAAGTGCCATGGTGCATGCTGGCAGTGACATGGGACTTGCACATTTGATGTAATCTCAATTTGAATAATGTAGCTCCCAAGTGCCGGGTCGTAAGCCTGCAGCGACTCGGGACTATTCCATCTATTTGTAAAATAAATCATATCCATTGATAAAATAATAGCCATTGCGCTGAAGCGACTTTAAAGACCTCCATCATAATATTGATAACCATAATAAAAATCCAGCCATGTTGGCTATTCAAGATTTGAATAATATAATCCGGTATGAAAAACCTCAATCATTCAATATCATCATGAAAATCCAGCCAAGTTTTGGGTATTAGAAATTTGAATACCTTATCGGTTGACAAGTAGATCCGAAGTTCAAATACTCGGCGGCTCTTGGCCGATGGAGACTTAATGCGCATTTATTGTAAGCCGGAATTTCATAACCCGGCGGCTTATAGCCTTTGAGAAAATCCAGAACAGATAATCATTTTGAAGCATCAATTTTGATAATGAGCTTGAACTTAATCATTTATATAAGTCATAACTCTACAAATCCTGCACAGAGTTTGAACAACATATGCCATCGCCGTATCCAATAAGGGCAACAATCCAATGATTGATAAGCGCATGATCCGAATGGCGCAACCCAAAATAGACCGCCGACTGTGCAGTAAGGGTGATAATCCAATCTTTAGAATTCAAAACTTCCAAATGTTTACGATTGTCATATGCTGACGACTTATAGTCCAAAGCCAGGCTGGGTTAATAAACGCCGGTGATTTATAATTATGCTTTATTTTACCTGCTTCTGCATACAACAAGTTTAAAGTGTCCTGGCGGTTTACTGCCGGACGGGTCATAATGCCCAACATATAACCCGGGTTTATAACCAAGGCTGTATTTAAGAATAATCAAATATGAAATATATCATACCTGTGATATTGAATCACATCATCGGTTTACCAACTCTTTATAGTAAGGGTGATAACCTAAATCTTGAGTACTGGTAACTCCTCCCATATTTTGCCGGTTTATGATAAAACCATAGCGGGTTGTAATAAACACCGGATTATACTGATGACTTATAGTCAGGCCGGGCCATTGGGCGCCGGTTTAGCTCAAAACCGTAATAAGAGGGAAAAACTGATAAATAAAAACAAAAGAAAAACTTGTAGTCGAGGCTTTTCAAGGGCTGCCAGGCCCAAATGCGAGGTTTTTCATGGGCTGCCAGGCCACTGAGTTAAACCATTTTACGAAGCCTTTCAAGATGGTCCTCAATCCTTGAGTAATCGCCGGTCTATCATTGACATGTTCAGGGTCATATGAGATTGACTTGTCAAGTTGGCGGGTCAACCAGGTTTACCTGGGCGGAGTGACTTACTTGATAAAGGCAGGTTAACCCGGGATTTCTTTGTTCATTGCGACAACAAAGAATCCCCAAACAATATTTTGAGTTGTGCTCAGCAGGTACCCATGTTTGAGTTGTTCTTTGACAACACTCTTTGGCCCCTGAATAATCTTGTTGTGGCTTTGAGCCAGCCAAGAGGTGTAGCTATGGTTTGAATACAACCAAGCCCCCAAGTGACTTTACTTTTGTGCTTTGAGCCAGCCAAGAGGTGTAGCTATGGTTCGAATACGACCAAGCCCCCAAGTGACTTTCTTTCATGGCCTTGAGCCAGCCAAGAGGCGTAGCTATGGTTCGAATATGACCAAGCCCCCAAGTGACCAATAAGATAAGCCCATAAGGCAGGATACCCATGTTTGAACCGCACATCATGGCAACAGGTTCTCTTCGGCAACCTTTAACTTCTTGCAAGAGATAAATTCTTCTTGAACCGGGATTTTGAACCGGATATTGAGAGCTTCAAAGCTTTGTGGGAGACATCTTTCCCTTGAACCGGATTTTAAACCGGAATCTTCATTTTCAGCCGGAAATTTTCTGACGGCTTTTAAACTCGAACTTGTGAGAAGTTGATTCTTTTTGAACCGGAAATTCTTAAACCGGATTTGAGAGCTTCAGAGCTTTGTAGGAGACAGATTTCCCTTGAACCAGACTTTAAACCGGATATTTGAGAGCTTCAACGCTTTATAGAAGGGAGATGTCTCTTGAGCCATATTTTGAATCGGAATCCTTTCTGATGACCTGAAACTTCTTCATTGAGCCGGGATTTTGTAACTGTCATATACTTCTGAGCCGGAAATTTACTGACAGCCTTTAAATTTTCATCAATATAACAGTAGCCTCCGGGACCGGGTTACCTTTCGCTCCATCGTCCTGGGGTTCTTAAATTTGCTGAAACTGGCAAGATTCGCTGAGTCATGTCATCCTAGCCCCCGAGTCTCAAAGGTGACTCGAGGAGTTGGCATGAGACTCTCCATATTTGACCGTGATATAAACCGGCATAATTTGTATATCATTGGTGTTGATAGCATGATGTGAATCCACAGAAGGTTGAGGTGACTGCGGCGGGTTATAACCGATCCCGCATGAGCCGTGTCAGCAACTCGGCCAATGGTTCCTTCCAACTGGTGATTTGAAGTTAACCAAAACTATAGTGGCGGCGACTCGTGCGCCTTCCCGTTGAACCACCCAGTGCAGACGGCGGTTGATAGTATATGATAATTTGCCTCCATTTTGTTGAAAGAAAAACCAGGCTACCCAAGCTGTGACTTGTTCATACTCAATAAATAGCTCATGCAGACATGTGCGGCCCGGTTTGTTGATGTAGACCAGGCCGCGAGAGACGGATGACAAGGACGACCGCAGCATCAGAGGCAGCTCGGACAGATGAGTTGGCCGCGGCATTGTAAGCCGGTGCAGACGGGGGGAAATCAGCCGTATGCTGATGTAGACCGGACTGTGGGGGACGGCAGCCTGTGCACGCGTTATTGGGTAATTCGCACGGTCCTGACGAGTTGACGCGGACTGGATCGCGATATAAACCGGCATGGGTTATCCAATAGCTCAACGATATAATAATCCCTTTTTGTGATAGACAATTTGTCCTGCATTGGAAAATTTACAAGCCAGAGTATTTTCTCTTTTTAAAGAAAGCAATATATAATATGAAAATATAGTGGATGGATTTCACCTGATATGTTTAGCCAGAAAATATCCACCGCAGAGTTGATGATCACCGCGGTGAAGATGAAATCAATCATGGACAAGTCGGCCATACGAGCAGACGGATGAACCGGCCGCGGCGTTGTAACCCGGTGCGGACGAGCAAGTTGTCCTTCGCGTTGTAAACCGGCACGGACGCATGAACCGGTGGCCATGGCGGACGGGCGAGTCATCCGTGGTGTTGTAAGGCGGTGCGGACAGGTGAGTCGGCCGACGCGTTGATCTAAACTGGACCGTGATACGCGTGTCCGTGAATGGCATAAAAATTGTCCTGTGTAAAAATGTTAAAGGACAGAGTATTGTTCTTTGACAAGAAACAATAAGTGTTTAATACATAAATTTAGATGAATACCACCTGATGTTTGGGCGGATAGTAAAACCACCGCAGTATCAGAAGTGGCATCGGAGTGATGAGTCGGTCGCGGCCTTGTAAGCCGGCACAGACAAACCACTTGTCCTCCGCGTTATAAACCGGTGCGGACGCGTGAACCAGCAGCGAGGGCGGACGGGCGAGTCATCTGTGGCATTGTATGGTGGCACGGACAGGCAAGTTGGCCAGCGTGTTGATGTAAACCGGACTGCGATACGCGTGTCCATGAAACTGCGCGGCACAGCCAAACGTGCCTCCGTGGCATAATACCACCCCTCCCTTTTTTTTAAATAACCTTCCTGATATTTTTTGCCGGATAAACCTGGATGCTGGCGCTTGATAATGCATAGTACCCTCCGCGTTGTAAACAGGACCGGAGCAGCGGCGGGCAGCTTGGCCCCGCTGTAGTTGAGGTAGATCGGCACGCGACCTGGAGTCCAGCTTGGCACAGTGGCAGCGCAGGTCGACACGGCAGTGTGGAGGTGAAGGTGAGGCTGGCTTGGTACAGCTACGGCTGACGATGCAAAAACGTGATGACAGCAACTGCTTGCGGTCGCGAAGCGTAGGCCCAAACCAGCTTGCAAGTCAACGGCGGAGCCCGAGTCCGCGGAGACGTCTGCTTCCGAGTTGTGGCTGGATCCATTGGCTCACATCCGTGTCCTCCTCCACATCGCTGTCTTCCTTCTGAAAGCGCTATTCTTCTTTTGGTAATTGAAAAACCAAACCAATACTATCAATGGCTCCACGTCCTGGTACTAGTATTCACTACTAGTACTAGTTAAAGTAATACATGATATTTCCTTGGATTTGACCCGGTCTCCACGTAGTAAACTATGGATAATTCCTTTGGGGAGATCCTAGGTGCTTGTCCGTGGATGGTAAAACATGGCTGTGTTTCTTTGACTGGCCACGCAGGGCTGCAGCGAATTTTGCCTCCGATCGGTCTCAGCGACTTCGTGGAACAGCGCAATGGGAATCGACCTGGATGGGTCGCCAGGTCGGGTGCGGCCACGCACACAACCCTAAATTTTTCTTGAAACTTGAATCTCACAAATCTTCAAATCTAAACTAATGAACTTGGCACTGATGCAAATCCTTTTAAACCAGCTTTTTGATCCAAAAACGGCGAACCCCTCGATCCCTAGGAGTGATCCCTCCAAGAACTCAACACCACCGTGCGCCAACCCCACGGTGGGCGCCAACTGTCGTGGATTTATCACGGCAGATGTCCTAGCGTGAGGACTTAGTCGTGAGGCCAACGCATCTATGTGGTAGCTTGAGAGGGGTTGAGCGGAATCGAGAGACGCAACACAAGACAAGGATTTAGACAGCTTCGGGCCCCGGGCAACACCGTCCGGTAATAGCCCTACATGCTGTTTGAGGCTAGGTCTCATTATCATCCAGAGAGAGTCGCCGGTGAACCGGCTCTTTTTGTCTAGCCCTAGAGATTGCTTCTTCTTGCTTGTCTTGTCTTGCCCCTCTTTGGGGAGCCCTGCCTCTCCTTATATATGTTGAAGGGGCGGGTTACATGACTAGTCCTAGTAGGACTAGGATTAATCTATTACAAGTGGAGTCCTAGTCTGCCCCCTTAAGGGAAAACTCCTTATGCCTTTCCTCGTAAACTGGCCCACCATTAATGTAAACCGGCCCTCTGGGCCTTGGGCCTTGTCATTTGTTTGTCCCGTCGCCGGGTTACCAATGAGTCATAATGTTCAGGCAGATTGCTTGTAAACCGTCCGGTCAGGGCAGGTCGCCAGTGAATCGCCCGGTGTAAACCGGGTCTCAAGTAAACCGCCAAGTCCGGCCGGGTCATATCTCCGGCCGGTTCATACCGCGGGGTATATCCCCAACATTAGCCCCCAGTTTAGCTTGGATTTATCCATGGTAAACTTATGCTGCAAAATAAACAAGAACAAATTTGACAGGTTGTGCTCCGGGTTAAGAATTCTTGTAAACCGGCACCTGAACATCCTTAAGTCCTTGTCCTTTCCTTCTTTTGATATCCAGCCGGCTTGAAGATGTAGAACTTGCCGGTTTATAATTACCACCATTGTCGGGTTATAAAAACTGATAATTCCGGGTTATGATTGTTGCCAACGCCGATTCAATCTGGTTTGCTCAAAACAGAGAATTTGAAAATATTTCTTCGACAATAATATAACACCTGTAGCCCCCAAGTCTTGAGTAGACAAAGTGATGGCTTAAGACTTGCTTCAATATAAATACTGCCACCCATGTTGAAGAAATCCATGTTGTTCATCCCAGTGACTGGTAAAAACTGAATATTCCATATTATGTAGCCCCCAAGTGCCGGGTTGTCATGCTTGCAGCAACCTGGGACTTGTAATTGCCTGATGCTCAAAAAACTTCAACAAGTGTAGCTCCCAAGGGCCGGGTCATTATGCAATAATGAGCTGGGACTTTTAATATGATCATGTAAATTTGAACAACAATGTGTAGCCCCCAAGGGCCGGGTCATTATGCAATAATGAGCCGGGACTTTTAATATGATCATGTAAATTTGAACAACAATGTGTAGCCCGCAAGGGCCGGCTCAGTAAGATAATATTGAGCTGGGACTTTATATATACCTCATTGAAAATAACATCATATGATGTAACCCTCACCATGGGGCTTGAACCCACGTCCACAAGGTTAAGAGCTTTCTGCTTTACCAACTGAGCAGTGGATCCTTCAATATAATGGATTAAGACTTGTGTACCTTGAATTTTTGATAGGAGCAATTGGTAGCCCCCAAGGGCCGGCTCATTATGATGTGATGAGTCGGGTCTTCAATAAGGCCAGTAAAAATGACTTTGCATTAGCCCCCAAGTGCCATGGTGCATGCTGGCAGTAACATGGGACTTGCACATTTGATGTAATCTCAATTTGAATAATGTAGCTCCCAAGTGCCGGGTCGTAAGCCTGCAGCGACTCGGGAATATTCCATCTATTTGTAAAATAAATCATATCCATTGATAATATAATAGCCATTGCGCTGAAGCGACTTTAAAGACCTCCATCATAATATTGATAACCATAATAAAAATCTAGCCATGTTGGCTATTCAAGATTTGAATAATATAATCCGGTATGAAAAACCTCAATCATTCAATATCATCATGAAAATCCAGCCAAGTTTTGGGTATTAGAAATTTGAATACCTTATCGGTTGACAAGTAGATCCGAAGTTCAAATACTCGGCGGCTCTTGGCCGATGGCGACTTAATGCGCATTTATTGTAAGCCGGAATTTCATAACCCGGCGGCTTATAGCCTTTGAGAAAATCCAGAACAGATAATCATTTTGAAGCATCAATTTCGATAATGAGCTTGAACTTAATCATTTATATAAGTCATATTTCTACAAATCCTGCACAGAGTTTAAACAACATATGCCATCGCCGTATCCAATAAGGGCAATAATCCAATGATTGATAAGCGCATGATCCGAATGGCGCAACCCAAAATAGACCGCCGACTGTGCAGTAAGGGTGATAATCCAATCTTTAGAATTCAAAACTTCCAAATGTTTACGATTGTCATATGCTGACGACTTATAGTCCAAAGCCAGGCCGGGTTAATAAATGCCGGTGAGTTATAATTATGCTTTATTCTACCTGCTTCTGCATACAACAAGTTTAAAGTGTCCTGGCGGTTTACTGCCGGACGGGTCATAATGCCCAACATATAACCCGGGTTTATAACCAAGGTTGTATTTAAGAATAATCAAATATGAAATATATCATACCTGTGATATTGAATCACATCGTCGGTTTACCAACTCTTTATAGTAAGGGTGATAACCTAAATCTTGAGTACTGGTAACTCCTCCCATATTTTGCCGGTTTATGATAAAACCATAGCGGGTTGTAATAAACACCGGATTATACTGATAACTTATAGTCAGGCCAGGCCATTGGGCGCCGGTTTAGCTCAAAACCGTAGTAAGAGGGAAAAACTGATAAATAAAAACAAAAGAAAAAATTGTAGTCGAGGCTTTTCAAGGGCTGCCAGGCCCAAATGCGAGGCTTTTCAAGGGCTGCCAGGCCACTGAGTTAAACCATTTTATGAAGCCTTTCAAGATGGTCCTCAATCCTTGACTAATCGTCGGTCTATCATTGACAAGTTCAGGGTCATATGAGATTGACTTGTCAAGTTGGCGGGTCAACCAGGTTTACCTGGGCGGAGTGACTTACTTGATAAAGGCAGGTTAACCCAGGATTTCTTTGTTCATTGCGACAGCAAAGAATCCCCAAACAATATTTTGAGCTGTGCTCAGCAGGTACCCATGTTTGAGTTGTTCTTTGACAACACTCTTTGGCCCCTGAATAATCTCGTTGTGGCTTTGAGCCAGCCAAGAGGTGTAGCTATGGTTTGAATACAACCAAGCCCCCAAGTGACTTTACTTTTGTGGCTTTGAGCCAACGAAGAGGTGTAGCTATGGTTCGAATACGACCAAGTCCCCAAGTGACTTTCTTTCGTGGCCTTGAGCCAGCCAAGAGGTGTAGCTATGGTTTGAATACGACCAAGCCCCCAAGTGACCAATAAGATAAGCCCATAAGGCAGGATACCCATGTTTGTATCGCGCATCATGGCAACAGGTCCTCTTTGGCAACCTTTAACTTTTTGCAAGAGATAAATTCTTCTTGAACCGGGATTTTGAACCGGATGTTGAGAGCTTCAAAGCTTTGTGGGAGACATCTTTCCCTTGAATCGGATTTTAAACCGGAATCTTCATTTTCAGCCGGAAATTTTCTGACTGCTTTTAAACTCGAACTTGTGAGAAGTTGATTCTTTTTGAACCGGAAATTCTTAAACCGGATTTGAGAGCTTCAGAGCTTTGTAGGAGACAGATTTCCCTTGAGCCGGACTTTAAACCGGATATTTGAGAGCTTCAACGCTTTATAGAAGGGAGATGTCTCTTGAGCCGGATTTTGAACCGGAATCCTTTCTGATGACCTGGAACTTCTTCATTGAGCCGGGATTTTGTAACTGTCATATACTTTTGAGCCGGAAATTTACTGACGGCCTTTAAATTTTCATCAATATAACAGTAGCCTCCGGGACCGGGTTACCTTTCCCTCCATCGTCCTGGGGTTCTTAAATTTGCTGAAACTGGCAAGATTCGCTGAGTCATGTCATCCTAGCCCCCGAGTCTCAAAGGTGACTCGAGGAGTTGGCTTCAGACTCTCCATATTTGACCGTGATATAAACCGGCATAATTTGTATATCATTGGTGTTGATAGCACGATGTGAATCCACGGAAGGTTGAGCTGACTGCGGCGGGTTATAAACGATCCCGCATGAGCCGTGCCAGCAACTCGGCCAATGGTTCCTTCCAACTGGTGATTTGAAGTTAACCAAAACTGTAGTGGCGGCGACTCGTGCGCCTGCCCATTGGACCACCCAGTGCAGACGGCGGTTGATAGTATATGGTAATTTGCCTCCATTTGGTTGAATGAAAACCGGGCTACCCAAGCTGTGACTTGTTCATACTCAATAAATAGCTCATGCAGACAGGTGCGGCCCGGTATGTTGATGTAGACCAGGCCGCGAGAGACGGATGACAAGGACGACCGCAGCATCAGAGGCAGCTCGGACAGATGAGTTGGCCGCGGCATTGTAAGCCGGTGCAGACGGGGGAATCGGCCGTATGCTGATGTAGACCGGACTGTGGGGGACGGCAGCCTGTGCACGCGTTATTGGGTAATTCGAACGGTCCTGACGAGTTGACGCGGACTGGATCGCGATATAAACCGGCATGGGTTATCCAATAGCTCAGCGATATAATAATGCCTTTTTGTGATAGACAATTTGTCCTGCATTGGAAAATTTACAAGCCAGAGTATTTTCTCTTTTTAAAGAAAGCAATATATAATATGAAAATATAGTGGATGGATTTCACCTGATATGTTTAGCCAGAAAATATCCACCGCAGAGTTGATGATCACCGCGGTGAAGATGAAATCAATCATGGACAAGTCGGCCATACGAGCAGACGGATGAACCGGCCGCGGCGTTGTAACCCGGTGCGGACGAGCAAGTTGTCCTTCGCGTTGTAAACCGGCACGGACGCATGACCGGTGGCCATGGCGGACGGGCGAGTCATCCGTGGTGTTGTAAGGCGGTGCGGACAGGTGAGTCGGCCGGCGCGTTGATGTAAACCGGACCGTGATACGCGTGTCCGTGAATGGCATAAAAATTGTCCTGTGTAAAAATGTTAAAGGACAGAGTATTGTTCTTTGACAAGAAACAATAAGTGGTTAATAAATAAATTTAGATGAATACCACCTGATGTTTGGGCGGACAGTAAAACCACCGCAGTATCAGAAGCGGCATCGGAGTGATGAGTCGGTCGCGGCCTTGTAAGCCGGCACAGACAAACCAGTTGTCCTCCGCGTTATAAACCAGTGCGGACGCGTGAACCAGCGGCGAGGGCGGACGGGCGAGTTGTCTGTGGCGTTGTATGGTGGCACGGACGGGCAAGTTGGCCAGCGTGTTGATGTAAACCGGACTGCGATACGCGTGTCCATGAAACTGCGCGGCACAGCCAAACGTGCCTCCATGGCATAATACCACCCTCCCTTTTTTTTAAATAACCTTCCTGTTATTTTTTGCCGGATAAACCCGGATGCTGGCGCTTGATAATGCATAGTACCCTCCGCGTTGTAAACAGGACCGGAGCAGCGGCGGGAAGCTTGGCCCCGCTGTAGTTGAGGTAGATCGGCACGCGACCTGGAGTCCAGCTTGGCACAGTGGCAGCGCAGGTCGACACGGCAGTGTGGAGGTGAAGGTGAGGCTGGCTTGGTACAGCTACGGCTGACGAAGAAAAAACGTGACGACAGCAATTGCTTGCGGTCGTGAAGCGTAGGCCCAAACCAGCTTGCAAGTCAACGGCGGAGCCCGAGTCCGCGGAGACGTCTGCTTCCGAGTCGTGGCTGGATCCATTGGCTCACGTCCGTGTCCTCCTCCACGTCACTGTCTTCCTTCTGAAAGCGCTATTCTTCTTTTGGTAATTGAAAAACCAAACCAATACTATCAACGGCTCCACGTCCTGGTACTAGTATTCACTACTAGTACTAGTTAAAGTAATACATGATATTTCCTTGGATTTGACTCGGTCTCCACATAGTAAACTATGGATAATTCCTTTGGGGAGATCCTAGGTGCTTGTCCATGGATGGTAAAACGTGGATGTCTTTCTTTGACTGGCCACGCGGGGCTGCAGCGAATTTTGCCTCCGATCGGGCTCAGCGACTTCGTGGAACAGCGCAACGGGAATCGACCCGGACGAGTCGCCAGGTCGCGTGCGGCCACGCACGCAACCCTAAATTTTTCTTGAACCTTAAATCTCACAAATCTTCAAATCTGAACTAATGAACTTGGCGCTGATGCAAATCCTTTTAAACCAGCTTTTTGATCCGAAAAACGGCGAACCCCTCGATCCCTAGGGGTGATCCCTCCAAGAACTCAACACCACCGTGCACCAGCCCCACGGTGGGCGCCAACTGTCGTGGATTTATCACGGCAGATGTCCTAGCATGAGGACTTAGTCGTGAGGCCAACGCATCTATGTGGTAGCTTGAGAGGGGTTGAGCGGAATCGAGAGACGCAACACAAGACAAGGATTTAGACAGCTTCGGGCCCCGGGAAACACCGTCCGGTAATAGCCCTACATGTTGTTTGAGGCTAGGTCTCATTATCATCCAGAGAGAGTCGCCGGTGAACCGGCTCTTTGTGTCTAGCCCTACAGATTGTTTCTTCTTGCTTGTCTTGTCTTGTCCCTCTTTGGGGAGCCCTGCCCCTCCTTATATAAGTTGAAGGGGCGGGTTACATGACTAGTCCTAGTAGGACTAGGATTAATCTATTACAAGTGGAGTCCTAGTCTGCCCCCTTAAGGGAAAACTCCTGATGCCTTTCCTCATAAATCGGCCCACCATTAATGTAAACTGGCCCTCTGGGCCTTGGGCCTTGTCATCTGTTTGTCCCGTCGCCGGGTTACCAATGAGTCATAATGTTCAGGCAGATTGCTTGTAAACCGTGCGGTCAGGGCGGGTCGCCAGTGAATCGCCCGGTGTAAACCGGGTCTCAAGTAAACCGCCAAGTCCGGCCGGTTCATACCGCGGGGTATATCCCCGACACATAGGAATAAAACATAGTGAGATTATGTAAGGAGTGCATGCACAAATCCAGAGTGATGGTAGCAAACTTTGGATAGACCCAAAACCAATGATAGCAGGCAGATAATAGCTTTAGTTAAAAAATACAGATAATGGCTCCTTTAATGTTTGTTTGCACCCAACATGAAACTCATAGTAGATACCCGAGATTAACGAGATAGTAGACAGATAGTACTGATTGCTGCCCCAATATGTACCCCACAACCATTTAAAAACTCAAGTTTCAGCATTAGTTTGGACCTGACTCGGAGTCTAATAGGCGAACACGATGATAAAGTAGCATGTCATCATATTAAGCGATGCATAATGTAAGCAGACACGAAAGAGTGCAACCTCTCTTGTGGACCCGTGTAGTCCTCAAGGTCATCTGCTCAGTTGATGATGGTAATGCAGTTGTCGTGGCTGCCGGCAGCGGGGAAGAAGATCTGAGGCGGCGAAAGACAGCCTAGAGAGCGGATCCCTGGTGTGGTGAACCCTTCCGTCATTGGAGCACCTGAGCTGGGGTGGAACACAGCGCCGCAGGAGTAGGACAAACCACACAAGGTTTTCTTTGACACATATCTGTAACAGAAGTAATTGTGTAAGGGCTTGTTTGAATTTGAGGATTCTAACAATGCAGGGATAGGAAATAGACATGAATAGGATAGGAATGCACGTGCAAAACAGAGAATTTAAAAACACATGATTTCTGCCAATCTGGGTGTTTGATTCACAAGAATTGGAAGATCACGGGATGCAAAGAAGCATGGTGAGATTAAGCCAAACCACAAGAAAATGTACGGTTATAATGCTATTATGCTACTATCTCTTAGTCTTGTGCTTCATGAATAGAAATTTGAAAAGGAGGACAAGTGGAAATTAAAATTCCTACGGTTTTTCTTTCAAGGAGACACTAAAGGAACAAATCCTACAGTTTTCCTTTGTTCCATTCCTTTGAACCAAATTCATGAATAGTAGTACCATAGGAAACTTTCCAATTCCTATGTTTTTCCTTCACTTTTCCTTTCAAGAACTGGCGATTCTAGTAGGCAGGCTTGAGCAAGGAAAAGCCTACACTAAAAAAATGTTTTTGTACTACTTCTATTACTTTGGACCCAGGCCACTGCCCTACTAGCTCAACTCTCAGGCCCATCGACAAATGCACAGCTCAAACGCGTAGAGATAAATAATGATGGCGTTCAAGAGAGTCCATCACGGATAGCTAAGTTGCCTGGTACCTCACTGCTTGTCATATAGTAGGATAAAATGATCGTATTTCACGTTACTACGTGTGCTCAATGGACAATATATATAACATGTAGAGTAAAAAGGAGATGCAAGAAGTGTACAACATCTTTGGCGAAGCCATGTCGATCTCAGCGTGATTAGGTTGGTCGGTGAGGATGCTCCAGCTGACTTGGCTGTCGGAGGAGGGGAAGAAGATCTTAGGCGTCTAGAGATGGAGCCCGAGGTACTGCTCCGCTGTGATGGAGGGTTTCGTCGTTGGAGCAGCTCCGGTGAGTTGTACGACGCCGAGGCTGAAGCAGGACAAGAGAGACAACATTAACCTGAGTGGAATTCTAATAGCATCTCCAATAGATGACGTAAAATACATAACCACAAAGTGCTAGATGTAAAATACATCAGCCGCTCATCTCTGAACTTAACTGTCGAAACTGAATTTAACTGTCGAAACAGAACTTAACTGTCAAAACTAAATTTTGCTGTTCAAACTGAATTTTACTGTCGAAACTGAACGCACTAGAGGTGAGGCTAGACGTCAGTCGACTGACTTTTTCATCTCTGGTCAGTCGATTTTGCAGCCGTTGGATACGAAATCAAGGACCTGTAGTTCATCTTCAACCTCCACCCCCCTGAGCCGCCAGCCACCACCGGCCAAACAGCCGCCCCCGCCATCCGCGGCCGGCGGTGCGCCGCCCCGCCCGCCCCGAAAACACTCCCCACCACCGGTCCGCGCCGCCCCGGCCATCC
>NC_057805.1:24179934-24210624 GCF_018294505.1 Triticum aestivum
TAACTCCGGTGAGCCCCCACCCCCTGAAAATCAGCTGACCCAAAAGTTGATTCAGTCAACTGAAGTGTAGCTCAATCGGAGCAGCATCGCAAGCAAGAGCAAGAGTGAGAGCAGCAGCGCGAGCAAGAGTAATAGCAAGAGCAGACCAGGCAGGGGACCAAGAGCAAGAGCAGAGCAGCAGTGCGAGCTAAAGCAGCAGCAACTCCTACTGATGTGGACGTCGCCGCCGATGGAGCGATGCCATGGAGGAAGTGGCCGGCGACGCCGCCGTGGATGTAACTGCGCCGTGTCGGCTCGGGACCGAGCGCCGGCAGCACCGTGAGATTGAATCAAGAAGAAAATGCGGCGATTAGTGTACAACCTCTTTGGTGGTGCCGATTAGGCCGCATCTTCATTCGAGGAAACGGTGATGATGCTGCTCTTCCGGTGGTGCAGGTGAAGACGGCGGTGTGGGAATGGAGGTGGCGCGAAAGACGAGGGGAACGTCGTGGCAGCTCCTTGGAGGTGGAGGACGGGGTGGCTGAACCGGTGGGACGACGAGATCGACGATGGATCCTCATCCGGTACGGTGGATGAGGGACATCAAGGTGTTGCTGTGGACGACATCGTCGGGGAAGAGGCTCAGACTGGGTGGCGGACGGAGGAGGGTGTGGGGCTTCGCAGGTTTTCGTGGTCTCGGTGTACGAATGGGTGGGCGGATGGGATGGCAGTGGGGAACCATGGCTTAGGGATGCGCTTGTCCGAAATATGGGGTAAGTTATGAAAGTACCCCCACCGATTTGAGGCGGTTCTTTCGGTTCAGGGGCATCGCGGGCATTTCGCGTGTCGGGATTTCACAGGAGGTGGGAGTTTTCGCGCGCGTTGTAATTTTGGAATAGCAAGGCGCGTGTTGAGATGGAGGGAGTTGTCGGAGCACAACGAGGCAAAGATATATCTTAAATATTTCGGGCTAACAAGGAGCCGGTTGAAGAGGCGGGAGTTTCGCATCATGGTAGACAGAGATGCTAGCTTGAAATTTTGGCATAACAAGGCGCGGCTTGATATTTCGGGAGAACAAGCTTAATATGTACCCAAAAAAAGACAATTCTCACCTCATCACTAGAGAGAGCCATGTCCCGTTTTACTATATTACTAGAAATGCATTCAAATACAACCAAAAAAATAAAAAAATTGGGACACCAAACATAACGTGTACAGTACCAAAACAATTTGCACTTCCCTCAACAATAAAAAACAATGTGTGTTGTCTAGCATATGGACGAAATTTGAGTACATTTTCCCTGTTTGAATGGGATTGTACTCGGGTTAGTTATACAACCATCTAAATATTATCTTCACAACATATGACATGAATATAGGAGAAGTAAATTCCTATATAAATACGAACTACATGTACATACGATCTCAAATTCAAATATATGTATCCATTTTATGTTGAATTCAAATTATAGTACATGTATGCTCTAGCTAGATGTTAACACGCACAATGTGTTTAACACGCACAACACACACACAAACACCATTTAGACTAGTAAGGTACACGTTGCACGCATGAGATTTGGCAACCTAATTATGAATAAATACCACATTATAGCATGTAAGCTTTGAGTCATATATGTATGATGTAGATGTTCGTTTAATTCTTATAGTTCATTTCATTCAAAATTATCTAGTTTTTATAAAAAAGCTAATCTTTTTTAAGATTCATGGAATTGTGCGTCGTAAGGCATAAAGTAAAAACAAATAATGGCAAATCATGTACTCTCTCCATCCCATAATGTAAGACGTTTTTTGACACTACACTAGTGCCAAAAAACGTCTTACATTATGGGACGGTGAGAGTAGAAAAACATTTGGGCAATTCTGATATGGAAGATTCCAGAACAAAGAAGAAGTACTTGTGTTTTGAGGTTTGTGCATTATACTTAAGTTCAACCATGGAGTCTTCTATATTGTACATGTGGCAAAATCTGGTGGAATCTAGATGATATCCAACGGCCAGTAGTGCTCAAATTTGCCATCTCTGCACCATCGGATTGGCCTCATCCAACGATCATCTTTCAAACTTAAAGTTATCCGCACACTATATAAAAAATATAAAATATAATATATATAGGGGTATAGATATAGATATGTGATGCGAAAGCCACCCATCATCTCCAATTAGAATAGTGTGTCCATGCAAGGATGCAATGTGGCCAAACGATGTCTGCCATCAGTATCTCAAATTCAAATCAGTCTGACCTTGTTCAATGTGTATACATTACAACATGCTCGTTTCCAAACCACACCGTGCAGATCTCCGTTATATTCATGCATGCATGGGTTTCAAACATCATGATGTCTTATTCAAGTATTTGAATTCAACTTTACATTGATTATGACCTCACCTAGTCTTTTACACCCACACAGTCGTCTTCTCTTTATAATTGTACCACTAACTTTCTCTCGTGCATGCATGCACACACACTACCAGTCGGCATTATCCATCGCACACATGCAATCTTTTTATTCAGGTCGGTCTCCCATGTAGGCACACACACACACATCTCCCCCTCTCCATCATATCAGGCATTCTTTATCTCTCACGTGCATACACAACGATCGATGTTCCTCCATGTGTGTGTATATAGCTAGGTCTTTCACAGTTTTCCACACAAACCGATCAATCTATATATCTACTGAGGTCTCACACTCTTTCCCACATCCACATTGATCAATCTATACCTCTCTATATAGGATTACATAGCTAATACACCCACATTAATTATATATCCAACATCCCTCTCTTATCATCCATGTCTTCCGCTTCATCTCTCAGACGCGCACACAGTGGCGAAGACAGGGGGCAGCAAGGGCCCTGCCCCCCCTAACATCACTATATATCGAGGCTAATATGAATGCGATCATTAGACAATTGCTAGTAAAATGGTTTAAGTTGATGAATTGGCCCTCCTTGTAAAGGATTAGCAATGCTTGGCCCCCTAACTCATTTATTTTTCATGGCTCCGCCACTGCGCGCAACAGCGCGCGTTCTCGCCCCCTCTCTCTAAATATCGATCTCGCACTTGTGCACTCCTTCATAGTCTCCCTCCACTTGGCCCCTCGCACCATCTTCTAGCCCCTCACCGGATTTTGCCACGTGTACAATCTAGCAGACTCCATGGTTGAACTTAAGCATAATGCACAAACCTCAAAACAACAGTGGTTCTCCTTTGTTCTACAATCTTCCATATCATAACTGCCCAATCTTTTTTTCTAGTTCAATTGTCATTATTTGTTTTTACTTTATGCTTTACAACACACAATTCCATGAATCATAAAATAGATTACGGGCTTCTTTGATTCAAAGGATTCTCAAAGGAATTTTGGAGGATTCTAATCCTTTGGAATTTTTCCTATCTTGGTTGTTTGTTTCGTAGGATTGTAAACCATAGAAAATTTTCCATAGGATTCATTTGCACTAGATTTCATAGGAAATATCCCATCCACTCAAACCTCTTTGAAACAATCCTGCGTTTTTTCTATGCACAATCAAACACTCATACAATCCTGTAGGATTCAAGACGACATTCCACTCTAATCCCATATTTTTCCTATTCCCGCGTTTTGAAAATCCTACGAATCAAAGAGGCCCTAGCTTTTTTATAAAAACTAATTGATTTTGAATGAGATGAACTATAAGAATTAAACAAAGGTCTACATCAAGCATATATGACTCAGAGCTTACATGCTATAGTGTGGTATTCTACACAGATTAAATTATCTTGACCGTAAAGTTGTAGATATAAACGGCCGAGATTTAATGATATAGTGTTACATACAAATATTGTGTACAGACATATATTGACATCCAAAGTCTGCCACCAACATGTATACAAAGAAAAAGTGCACGTGTATCTAGGAAGGACACGGACAAGGTTATGGACTATATTAATAAGGTGCAATTGCTATAACCTACTGAAAAGAAAGGGTCACGTACTCGGACACAAAGACGTAGCCGAAAAGTTTTTTTTTTATATCTAGCCGAACAGTTTTTTTTTAGTGCATAGACAAAGTGCCAAACGGATCGCATGGTTCTGTACACGTAATTAGGAAGTCCATATTTTCGGCGGCCACAAGGGAAAAAAATCCATATTTTAACCTGCAGAAAAAATAAGTCAATATTTCTCTTGGTAAACAACACGTGTAAATAGTGGACCCTTAAAAAGAGGGAATTCGCCCTAAAATGAAACAAAGGAAATGTCAGAAAGCCCGTACAACGACACACGTGCAGTATTTTTTTTGGAATTTTTTCTCATATATTTCTAGTAATCACCACATAAAGCATCATATCTCAATTTCATCATTTCGAATATGATGTTGCTTACCACACATGCCATGTACGTGTATATATATTAGTATGGCCGTTGAAAATTTGTATGAGCTTCGTCATTATTTTTACGTACATTATTTGTACATATCAACAACTTATAAATATTGGATTGAGAAATAAAAGTTTGAGTTATGCATAAATATGGAGCTCAAGGAGAAGTGAGCCCAAAATTTTAAAAATTAGAAGAAAAAATATCAAACGGTGCTTCACAAATTTGGAATGAAAATTCACATGTAATTTAATATCTCCTAATGAAAATGTACACATATATCAAATACATCTACAAAAATCATGTAGAATGGCCCTCGGAAATTTTGACGGTTAAAACCAACTTTTTTTAAATGTAAATCACTGGAGCCCGGGCTCCCAAACGCATTTGCAATCAGACCCTCTCTTGAAAAAAATAACTTGCGGTCATACACACAATTTATAGTGGTCTATAGCATGAAAAAGAGGCACACTATGACCACTTGGCATGAGTGGTAAGCTATCTAAAAAAAAGAGGCACACTATGGACAGTACGAAAAACTAACTATCTATCTATTATATAATTATTAAGACGATAGAAAATTATCGGTGAAAATTTGGCCGTCTAAAACATAAATATTTTAACGGTGGAGATTAGTGAAAAGCCTTTGTAAAATCTGCAGTCCAGCGTACGTGTCTCACGTAGGTCCAAAAGAGTTTCCATCGGACACGACTTTATATATTAGGTAGCACGCGACTTGATATATTAGGCTAGCGCGCATGAGTTCCCCTAAAGAAAATAAACAAGGTTCTATTAAAGTTGGTTAAGTTAGATTAAAAATCACGTAGGATAGCTCTGGTCGGATTGGAATAGATCAGACCATCAAGTACTATTTTTTTTAGTGAGCCGAAAGTCCATCAAGTACTACTATTTATGAGCACGCTTCCACACAAGCTTTATCCGGCGATCGTTTTCGCGAATGCAGTGGTCGATCTGATCATTCAGAGATGATTAGCGACTGCACATAGCCAAGATTTCGGTCTGCTTCGCAATCTTTTAATCGAGAACTTAAACAGGGTTGCAGGACAACAGTAGGAGGTGCGGCACCGTCCACGATGTAGGAGGCAGGCGAGATTTGCACGGCGCACCGGCCGACGCTGCCGAGAAGTACTGAAAAATCCCTGCGGCCGGTGTAAATCTTTTCTTCCGTGACAAAACTCAATTTTTTCACTAATGTGAGCTACTGTTTAAAAAAAGTGTGTCAGAGTATACACATTACGAAATTATTCTTCTTCGAAAATATTACTATATTAGATAATTATTATTTTTATGTTCATCTTTTGTGTACGTATGCATCAGTTTATTAATTTGTAGCGAACAATACATCCACAATTTGTTTTGTTATTCACAATTTTTGAAATTTCGGGTGACAGACATGTATTTATCTAGCACTTAATTATTCGTCCCATGCATGAATCTATAATCAGAGAAACAAAGAATCCATATTACAATTTCGTCTCCCCTCGACGGATCCATGACAGTAATTCATCGTCAAGCACAAGGTTGGTGAAGCACGGCAAACAAACCGCTGGAATACCACAGTAGGATGGTGTTCCATTGTTATATTGCATCCTTGCACACGCCAACATTCACGGTGCCTCGCAAGAGCTACAGGTCTTTAGCTCACGCCATTCACATCGGCAGGATCCTGTACAACGCCAAGATGACCACTCCATCCAAGATATAAGATAAGCAAGGCTTGGTTAGTCGGTCAATATATTAGTGAGTAATTTGGAGTTAACGACCGATGATGCTGGGACGGCCATCCATTACAGGTTGAAGATGTAATGTAAAACACATGTGAGGGCAGTATACACATCACTCCATAATAACCAAGGAATAAAACATGTGTGAACAAGGACACTTACAATTTTCACCCAATTCAAGTTTTTTTGCGGGGATTGCTCCA
Organism: Triticum aestivum; assembly: GCF_018294505.1. Taxonomy (NCBI): domain Eukaryota; kingdom Viridiplantae; phylum Streptophyta; class Magnoliopsida; order Poales; family Poaceae; genus Triticum; species Triticum aestivum. The sequence continues at coordinate 24,186,247 of NC_057805.1, forward strand.
CTTTGCTCAATGACCTTTGTCTATGGATCATCAAATTTCATGACAAATACCATGCGCAAATTAATAATCATGTGTGGTTATCTTTTATAAATTAAACTTATACCATTGATTATTAGATATTAGCCTTCACCTTTTATGTGATTATATTTGTCTTTGTTATTAATTAAGTATTGTACGTAAACATTTATGATCAAAGTTTACAATTAGAAAATGTGTGCCTTACATTTGTAAAGGAGGGACAATGCAATTACTTCTTTTTATCATGCTAAACTCATAAGTTGTACATAAACTACAAGGTCCATGTCATAAAGAGCAATCTATGATTGACGTGATCTTGGCTTACTGTGCCATAGATAGACAAGTGAAATAGACATAAGAACATGGGCATGAACTGAAAAAGGAAATTATGATCAAAGTGGCGAAGAGAGAACGTATAAGCAAGATATCATGTCAAGTATGTAATATAATATTTGAGTTGTGATAAAAATACAAATCGCTGCAACCAATATATAGAGATGATTGGATAGAATAATCATGTGCATGCCCATGTAATAGAAGTCATGTACATGACAGCAATTATAAATAATTGACAGATGGATGAGTGTGCCAGAGACAGTCATAGATGAGATGCTTTTTTCCTCTATATTTGTGAAGGTTTGAAATGAAAGTCCATGCGATGCACATAATTAATCATTTTAGCTGTGCTAAATAAATATGTCGGAGCAAAAATGATGGCACGATCAGCGAAGGTAAGTTATGAGACAAATAACATGGACATGATTAGATAAATTATAAAAACAAGGTATGCAAGAGTTAGCAGAGAGATAATGTTTTAGCATTTTTTAGTGAATACAAATACATTACATTGATAGGCACACGATAAAGGAAATTTGATTAAGGATTGCATGTTTGGATACATCTTGATGCATGGCATTTCTATAACCAAACCTAACTGCAATAGCACTAATGATGATAAACAAAAGGAAAAGTTTCAAAGGACATTATGAGCCAGCATGACTTGGATTAATTAATATCTGAAATCTCCCTAATGCGATGTTATTTTTGGTGTCCAATTTCTGAAGGACAATGAACATAATTGATAAGAAATAACACAATCAAAGTTAATATTGAAGTTATGCTAAAACTAAAATTTAAAAACATGGGAAAATCTAGCCGCGCAAATGCGCGGGTCACCCCGCTAGTTATTCATAATTTGGTTACCAAATCTAATGTGTGCAATGCACGTGTACCTTACTAGTACTTCAAGTATGTGCAGAACACGTAAATTAGAATTCCAATGGCACGCTACACGGTGTCTCTCTTACAGTTCATGAAGCCACATGGCACATGTGGAGACGTTGTCGCGACCTCCTTGTGTGGATTGATCACAGTGACGTGCTGCTGGTTCCAGAAGAATGTACTCGTCCTCTCTGAGCCACACTGGCGACACATGCACCAAGCGAAGATGTGCACGCACGCCACGCACGCACTCATTCCCTCGCACGCACACGCGGGTACACAGACGGACGCATTTTTGTACCAAGATCCACCCCATGTGATAATTTGACGCGTGTAAAGTCCTTCACTTCATTGATGGTCAATTAATACAACGCATGCAAATTGAGTGGACGTGAGGCCGGAAGAAAGACATTACTACTCCACTGCGCGCATGCGAGTAGTTAAATCATGGGTTGCTAGTACTTCCATTGGTCTCCTTCGTATTTTGTGCTAATCTTTGACCATATTTGTAAGTAACATAATATTTATGCATGTAGGAGAAGCCAAATCCCGGGACCAGTTGCGGCGGCGCCGCTAGGCATGCATCGTAGGCGAGGTGAGCTGCCCTCCTTCCCCGCCAGCGATGCAGTGAACTTGCAACGCCATGTCGGTTTGCAACCTTGACAATCACTCCAACTATATGTATTGTATTCCTGTGAAAATACTTGGTCGTTTGGAAAAAGATGGTAAGTGATTTATACTAGTTTTAGAATGCTTGGTCGTGACAATCAACCGAAGCCACAACCAGAAGTTTCCATCGCGTAATACTTTACGGTCGGTCGCACCAACAGACGGTCGATCGGACCCGCGTCTCATCGAAGGGACACGCATCGGCTTGGTATGACATGTACGACCAGTTACATCACTAACTTGTGCGACCGCATTTGAGCAGTGTAGTACTCCCTCTATCTCAGTTTACAAGTCTTGCACGTGTACCTAGGTCATTAATTTTGCCAACTTAATAAGAGGCATAGATTACGAAAAATATATCATTACAAACTTCAAATATTCTATTTTTTCATGATATATTTTTTATGTTAAACAATTTATTTTATATAAATTACATTGACGACCTAGATACACGTGCAAGCCTTGTAAACTGAGATGGAGGGAGCACTTGAAATTTATGTTCCACTAAACTCATCGGGAGCCGTTTCGGGCCTCGAAACCAAAACCATTAAGTAATCTTTACCTTGTTCCCATCACATTCGAAAGTACTAGTGCTACAATTAAGTGCAAGCTTGCTCACACCTACTAGTACATACCAAACCTGAACGTGTTCCCACTATGCAGATTTTAGTACTAGTGCTAGTACTTAGGTTATAAAAAGGAGAACTACCTAACCAAAAATTACTCTACCTTCCTCATAAGTCCTTCTTCGTCCGTACTTGCCATGGCCGGTGTGCAGAGCTCTAGGTTGAGAACTACTCGTAACAAGGGAGCGGCAACCAAGGCTGCGGAAAAAAAGAGAGGGCTCGCCGCCATGCAGAGACCTCGAAAGATCTCTCACGGGCAGGCGATGGCTCCCAAGAGCGCCCTAGCCACGGAGGCGAACATGCCGAGCTGGCGGCGCTGGAGTCGTTATCCCTCGACGGCATGCCCGATCAGCTCAATCAGCACCTCAATAAGCAGGAGTTCATCCACGGCTTGGTGGAGCTGTTGAAGGAGAGCCTCGACGACATGCCCGCTGAGCTCAATAAGCAGGGGAGTTGACCGCCGGCTTGGTGATGCTGCTGAAGAAGAGCATTGCTTCAGAGAAGAAGGCAGACGGCGAAATCCTGCAACTTCAGGTGGACAAGGCGAAGCTCTGCCACGAGCTCGACCTGCTGAAGGAGAAGAACGCCAGCTGGAAGAAGCTGCATGAGAGTAGTAGTTCCTCGATGAAGATGCTGCAGGCCCTCGTCATGGAACAGAAGGAGGAGTTGGCGAAGCTCCGCATCGAGCACCCGGCTGCTGTCAAGGTATGCAATGCGGCCATGGAACAGATGATGAAGGCTCGCCTTGAGAAATCCCGCGTCATGGACAGAATAAAGAAGATGGCGGAGGAGACGCGCAAGGAGATGGAGGTCGTGGAGGCGATGAAGAAGCAGTTACGACTCCGCGGCAAATTAGATCATTTGGGATGATAATCTTGCTTCTTCTTTTGCTCCTGTGTTTCTTCTTTTGCTTCGGGTGTTTCGCCGCACGTGTCACGTTCTCTGCGAGGCATGAATAGAACAATGCTAACAATGAGGTGACTAGCAAATTAGATCATTTTTATCGCCATATGGCACTGGGCTGCCGTGTTTCGTGCTCCTCCGTCGTAGTACTACTCCAGTGGAAAGCTTGAGTATACCGCATGGTTCTTTCCTCCTCCTCAGGTCGTCGACACATTTATACGAGCAGTCAAATCACAAGGCCCCGCCTTCCAGCAATAATGAGCCGTCAAATCACAGAGACCCTCGCCTCTCGTAAAACCGACCAAGCTAGACTGGTCCGCCCTCTAGCCTTTTAAAAATGTATACTTTTGTACAGTAGTAGTATCGATGGATTACGCCATGGAGCAAAACTAACAAGATGAAATTAAAGAAAAAAGGTGGTACATATAGAGAGCGCTCGTCGCCAAATTATGCATACATACTATTAAAAAAGCTAGTACGTGCTTAAATGGGGTGCTAAATTCTATTAAAGAAATTAGCATACCTATTTAGTTCTTGGGTTCTTATTATTTATGCCACTAGTTGTGTATCACTACTCAGTTTTGCCATTAGAAGTTACAACTACTCAAAAATGCCATCGATCCGTGAGATGCCTGCTCAAAAATGCAATTAGATATCTAAAAAATGCCATCGTTAAGTTAGATGTTTGCTCAAAAATGCCATTAGACATTGTTATTTTCACGTCAAACCCGTTGACCATGTTACATGACAAAAATAAGCCGATTCTCACAATGATAAGTGTGGACCCGCTTGTCAGGAGTAACCAAGCGAATAATTTTACAGGAAAATAAGAACGCTGTTGGGATCAAGTAGGCCCCACACTTTATTTTACTGTAGTGAGATAGAGGGAGTGCTGGCATGTTGGTCCATCGGTATTTATGTCATTATAACATGGAAAAAGAGATTTGAGTCACAATAATGGTGTCCAACACAACACACCCCTCAAATAAAACTAAGCACCCTGAAATTCTTTGACAACTAAACTGCTGGCTATATGATGTTGGCCATATATATTGTACGTATATAATGTGAAGAAACGAGTGGTAGTACTATACCAACTAAAAGATAAAATGTAAGAAATACTAGTATGTACGTACTGAAGAGTTAAAGTAACGAGAAGAAACATAACATAGTTCTGCTGGGTGCTCAGCACAACACACCCCTCAAATAAATCTAAGCACACCTGAAATTAAACTAAGCAACTAATCTGGTAGACACTGCATTAGAACCACCATGAGCAACGACACTGCCACCTTACTCGGAGTCCTCGTCCACGTCCTCGACTTCGTCCTTCTCCCTCTTCCTCTTGGCCGATACTTCTTTGCTTGAACCGCACACTTGGCTCTTGCTCTTTAGCCAACCCTTGTAGATATTGAAACAAAGGTAGCCATCCATTGCAGCGTAGTGGATGTGGTCTATATCTAGTACATTCCACTCCCATGCATGACGATGAAACGTGTGCGGAGGTTTCTTCAGTTTACCGTATGAAGGATGAACCATGGCTCCTGCCAGGGTCAGCATTGAAGGCTGATCACGGGAGGGCAGCAACCCATAGAAACAAATTTGACTAGGCCGTCCTTGAGGAAGTTCTTAAAATTAGAGAGAAGGATTCATCGTGTTTTACGATACGGAGCCACCGTCACCCCCTATTCTTCATCAGGAGGCCATATCTAGAGTCCGTTTGGGGCTCCGGAGAGGGGAAATCATTGCCATCATCATCATTAACCTTCTTCCATCACCAATTTCATGATGCTCACCACCGTGCGTGAGTATTTCCATCATAGGCTTGCTGGACAGTGATGGGTTAGATGAGATTTACCATGTAATTGAATTAGTTTTGTTAGGGTTTGATCCCTAGTATCCACTATGTTCTAAGATTGATGTTGCTATGACTTTGATATGCCTAATGCTTGTCACTAGGGCCCGAGTGCCATGATTTCAGATCTGAAACTATTATGTTTTCATGAATATATTTGTGTTCTTGATCCTATCTTGCAATTTATAGTCACCTACTACGTGTTATGATCCGACAACCCCGGAGTGACAATAGTCGGGACACTTCCCGGTGATGACCGTATTTTGAGGAGTTCATGTATTCACTAAGTGCTAATGCTTTGCTCGGGTACTCTATTAAAAGGAGGCCTTAATATCCCTTAGTTTCCAATAGGACCCCGCTGCCACGGGAGGGTAGGGCAAAAGATGCCATGCAAGTTCTTTTCCATAAGCACGTATGACTATTCTCGGAATACATGCCTACATTATATTGATGAATTGGAGCTAGTTCTGTGTCACCCTATGTTATAACGGTTGCTTGATGAATGCAATCCAACATAATTATCTATCATTGATCCATTGCCTACGTGCTCGTTTCATATTGATCTTTGCTAAGTTACTTTTTCGATGCCACTATTACGATTGCCACAAAACTGCTACTATAACTTTTGCCACTATTACCGTTACTTCCAACTTTGCGACTAAATATTTTGCTGCAGATATTAAGTCTTTCAGGTGTGGTTGAATTGACAACTCAGCTGCTAATACTTGAGAATATTCTTTGGCTCCCCTTGTGTTGAATCAATAAATTTGGGTTGAATACGCTACCCTAAAAAACGGTTGCGATCCCCTATACTTGTGGGTTATCAAGACCTTTTTCTGGCGCCATTGCCGGGGAGCATAGCTCTATTCTCTGAGTCACTTGGGATTTATATCTGTTGATCACTATGAGGAATTTGAAAGATCAAAGAACCAAGATTTTTCCCTCAACTACGAGGGGAGGTAAGGAACTGCCATTTAGCTCTGCACTTGATTCACCTTCTTTTTTCAGTAAACTTGCGACACCTACACCTGCTATTGATTCCGGTATGTCGCATGTTATTGATGATGCCACTTCACATGATGCTTATGATGATACTACTTCTGTGCGTGATAACACTGTGCCACTAGGTGAATTTCTTGATGAACAACTTGCTAGGGTTAGACAGAATGAAATTACTGAAACTGATGATATTATTGAAACTGAAGATTATGACTCTCCCCCTAGATATGAATTGCCTATTGTACCTGAGGGTTATATTATGGATGAGGAAACCGCTAGAGACTTTCTTGCTTGTAACGATAGAGTTGATCTTAAGAAACTGTTAGCTAAGCTGAAAGAAAAGTCTTTGAATGCTAGAATGCAATATGGCCCTATGTTTGCTACTTCACCTATCTTTGTTACTGATAAGGATTATGAATTCCCCGTCGATCCTGAGTTAATTACTTTGGTTGAATCTGATCCTTTCCATGGTTATGAATCTGAAACTGTTGTGGCACATCTCACTAAATTGAATGATATAGCCACCCTATTTGCTCATGGGGAAAGATTCACTATTACTATATTCTTAAATTGTTTCCTTTCTCATTAAAGGGTGATGCTAAGTTATGGTTTAATTATCTTGCTCCTGGTTGTGTGCGTAGTCCTCAGGATATGATTTACTACTTCTCTGAAAAATATTTCCCCACTCATAATAAACAAGCTGCCTTAAGGGAAATATTTAACTTTGTGCAAATTGAAGAAGAGAGTCTCCCACAAGCTTGGGGGCGGCTTCTCCAATTACATAATGCTTTGCCTGATCATCCTCTCAAGAATAATGAAATACTTGATATCTTTTATAATGGGCTAACCGATGCTTCCAGAGACCACCTGGATAGTTGTGCTGGTTGTGTTTTCAGGGAACGAACTGTTGAGCAAGTTGAATTGCTATTGAATAATATATTGAGTAATGATAATGATTGGATACTTCCTGAACCAACTCCTAATCCAACTCCGAAGAAAAGGGGTATTCTATTTCTCAGTCCTGAAGATATGCAAGAGGCAAAGAAATCTATGAAAGAAAAAGGCATTAAAGCTGAAGATGTTACGAATTTACCGCTTATTGAAGAAATACATGGTCTTGATAACCCGACACGGGTAGTAGAGGTAAACTCTCTCCATAGATTTGATGAAGGTGATATTCCTCATAATAAGCCTGCTAGTCAATGCTTGGATGAGTTTGATAACTTTATTGTTAAACAAGAAAACTTCAATGCTTATGTTAGTAGACAATTGAAACGTAATGCTTACATGCTTGACCACTTGGGTGATTATATGAGTAGAAATATTAATGATCTTAAGCTTATTAGTAAACATGCTTCCATGGTTACAACTCAAGTAGAACAAGTACTTAAGGCACAGGATGATTTGCTTAATGAGTTGAATAGTAAGAATAATGATAACGTTGTTAGGGTTAAGACTAGAGGTGGTAAGATGACCCAGGAACCTTTGTATCCTGAAGGCCATCCTAAGAGAGTTGAGCAAGATTCTCAGAGAATTAATACTGATGCACCTAGTCCTAGTAATAAAAAGAAAATGAAAACTGATAGGACTTTGCATGCTTCAAGTCAACCTGTTATAGACACACCACTACAAAAAAAATACACTTCCGTGATGATACGTGTTTGTCACAGTAGGTCATGTTTTCTGTCATGCATGTACATCCATGACGATTTTATGACAGAATCAAGATAGTCATACCTGTGCTGTCATAGAAGTGTTCCATGACATTACCAAAATTATCATCACGGAAGTGTCCACTTCCATGATGATAAATCGCGCGTCACAGAAGTGCTTTCGTCAAGGGTGACCGACACGTGGCATCCACCGTAACGGAACGCCGTTAAGCTATCGGGTCCGGTTTTGGATCCGACAACCCGTTAACAGTTGGGACCAATGGGAAATTTCCACGTGTAAAATTCTGTTTGGCAGGAGGGAACACCTGTCAGCTCGTCAGTGGGCCAGATGTCGCCCGTCCATTGGAGGAGACATGCCTATGATATGTCGACATGTGGCTGGGCCCAACAGAGGCCCATATAGGTTAAAAAGGCCGGCCCAGTCAAAGGCCCGTAGTACTTACTCAGGTACTAGTGGGCCAGCCCAATAACGACCTGCTTAATAAAGGCCCATTTACGGCCCGAAGCCAGATCTCGCCCGTTAATTGTTCGCCGAATATTTGGGCCTATTTACAGCCCGAAGCTAGATCTGGACTGTTAATTGTTCGCCAAATATTTGGCCCAATTACAGCCCAGTGACTTTCGGCCTGTTAGAGGCCCGATGTAGACATGGGCCCATTTCAGCCCAGTGTGACTTTCGGCCTGGGAATGGCCCGTGCTGCCCATGGGCCATATATGGTCCGACGGGACATCGGGCCCACTAACGGCCCGTGATAAAGGTGGCAACAGTTAAGCCCAACGTGACTTTGGGCCTGTTAAAGGCCTGTCGCATAATTCGGCCCGTTGATGCCTGTACTAAGCTTTCGGCCTCTAAAAGGCCCATGATATCAGTGGGCCAACTAAGGCCCAAGATATGTTTTGGCCTGGTAACGGCCCGTGATATAACTGGGCCCAAGAAGGCCTGGTCTACATTTCAGCCCGCTGAAGGCCCGTCGACGGCTAGTGAAAATTGAGGCCCAACATGCATTTCGGCCTGCTAAAGGCCCATGGTTTCATCTGGGCCGTAACAGGCCAGTACAATATTCAGCCTGTTAATGGCCCAATGCTACCTGGGCCAAACTAAGCGCTGGGTCCACAAAAGGCCCAACTAAAATATAGCCCGGTGTAAGTTGTGGGCCTGGCACAAAGTGTGAAGGCCCCAATCATTCGGGCCCAAGAAAGATGCAGGCTGGCCCAATTGTGGCCCACTAAAACCAGGCCCGTTAGAGGCGAATGTTTCGGCTCGGTCGACTACATCCGATTTTTCTCAGATAGCGAATGATGGCAGTAACTAGTAGGAATTAAGAACAAACCTACTCTATACAATAAAGAAATTACGGCATAGTAACTAAGAATAAACCTACACTATGCAATAAAGGATTTATGGTATATTACATCCACTGGGCATCGAAGTTCGCCACTAGTGATCATAAAGCGCAACGAAGAAGCAGATTACGAAAACTGGGCACCATTGCAGCGTAATAAAATAATACTGAACCGAGACCACTTCCAAGACAGTTCAAGAAAGGTTAGCCTTGTGGGGGAACTGCTGCGCAAGCTGCTGAGCAAGGCTATGAGACCGGCCTAGCATGTCGGTCATAGCTTCCAGGTGTAGCTATTTAGCGATGAGGTTCTCATTGGTGTTCTCCGCAATCTTTCTTAGAGATAGAACTTCAAGTCGAAGTTGAGTTGCAGAATGCCTTTCTGCTAGAACTTGGGACTGAAGAAGTCGAACTGATTCAGACAACGAATTCTGTGAGCTTGTCTGACTGCTAGTTCGAGTAACTTGAACACTGCATCAAGACAAGACTTTGGGGTTGTCTCGCTATCTTCAAGATGTTTTGCCTTCTTTGCTCCAATATATGTTGGGTTTGTCTCACAACCTTCAATGTGCATGCCATCAGGCATATCACCCTGAAACAAAGTAGAGAGATGACAGGTTTTTCATGTGTATAAACAAAGATGATAACTGTGCTGTCAATTCCATCCAATTTCAAATTAGAAAATAAAGAGTAAGTTCAAAATATCAATAGCATAATTTGGCATTGTTCATAATGCGGGGAGCTTCACCACACTACTGGATTACCATGTCAACATAACAAGCATAGATGATGGGCCAAGAAAATCATTGTATCTATTTTGGTTAATGTGCATGGCATGTTGTTCATATCATCAGCCACATTAGTAAGATAAAACAGGAGATGACAAGGTGCAAATGTGGGCTGCTTCACCACACACTGGATTATAGATCCACAAAAACAAGCATACATATAGAGAGTATTGAGTAATGTGCATGGTATGAATAAGGAATTTGGTTTTACAAGTAAAACTTAGAACTTACGGTTCTTGCGAACATGCATTTTGGTAGAAAAAACAATCTAAACAGCAGTAAACGATAGGGAGTATGAGCAAATTAAACAGCAGTTGAGGATAAAGGCTTTAGAAGGACTGACTTACATTAACAGTTAACACCGGCTTTATAATGCCCTTCTCCATGTCAAGGGAAGGATAACTCAAGAATTTCAGCACAGAATCTTCTTCATAAGCATTTCCTGTACTCTACATTTTGTAGATAGTAATTATAGATATGATAATACTGGAAGGGATAGAAGATAATGAAGATAAGATGCAGATTGATGCTACATAATCAACTACCAATCCCTGAAGTACAAGCGTTACAGGACAAAATGTACTGACAAGAGCAATGGGCTATACTTCTGCACTGGCATTGTCTGTGTATTCTACTTGTTGGTAAGATTAAATATAGATCTGATCTTTTTTAGTAAATGGTGGGCGAGGGAGATAAGATGCAGAATGCTACACAATGAACCAATCCCTCTTCCCATAATACAAGAGTGTTTTGAACACTGGTGTACTGTACAAAACGTTCTTATATTATGAGACGGAGGGAGTAGTTGTTAATGTAAGTACAGAGATAGACGACGTTCAGTCCTTACAAGAGGACTGCAGAGCTAAACCTCTTCAAAAGCATTGGGTTGATTCTAAACTTATGTAAGAGTCCATACAGATCTTATAATGTCCACCAAATGGATGATAACGTGGCTAACATGTGCAGCGATGCTACATAATCAAACAGCTATGAAAGTAAGTATGGTCATACCACTACAAAAAAAGACACATCCGTGACATTTTGGGCCAAACGAATTTTTTTCTGTCATACTTATGATACTTCTATGACGATAATTGTGACAAAACCCGGTATCATCATAGATGTGGTGGGCTCTTACTTCTATGACAAAAAATCATGACAGAAAATGGGCTTTTCGTCCTGGGCGGGCCGGAGACGCAGCTGCATGACATTCTTTGGGCCGTCCGTGACGGAAAAAACCTGGTAGAAGCGAGGGCGAGGAAAATTTCAGCGAGTTCCCGGTTACGGTGGGAGGTCGGGGGCCGAGCGATGCGCGTTTCTCTCGTACACATACGCGCGTGTGTGCGAGGCGTTGGGCTCTAACTGAACCTGATCGAGCGATTCCTTCGCTACTGCTGCTAACTGAAGCCGATCGATGCTGCCTCTGGATGAACAGTGAGCGTTGTGGGGGGGGGGGTTGGATGAACAGTGAGCGGTGGGGGTGGATGAACAGGACCCCGTGGCGTTTCCTCTGGATGAACAGGACCCCGATCAATCGAGCTGGTTGGGGCTGGATGAACAGGACCCCGTGGAGGGCTGGATGAACAGGACGACCCCGTGGAGGGTTGGATGAACAGTAGACGTGTGACGCCCCCGAATTGACCGTACACTAATCATGCACGCAAATGTGTACGACCAAGATCAGGGACTCACGGGAAGATATCACAACACAACTCTAAAACATAAATAAGTCATACAAGCATCATAATACAAGCCAGGGGCCTCGAGGGCTCGAATACAAGTGCTCGATCACAGACGAGTCAGCGGAAGCAACAATATCTGAGTACAGACATAAGTTAAACAAGTTTGCCTTAAGAAGGCTAGCACAAACTGGGATACAGATCGAACGAGGCGCAGGCCTCCTGCCTGGGATCCTCCTAACTACTCCTGGTCGTCATCAGCGGGCTGCACGTAGTAGTAGGCACCTCCAGTGTCGTAGGTGTCGTCGTCGACGGTGGCGTCTGGCTCCTGGACTCCAGCATCTGGTTGTGACAACCAGATAGAAAAGAAAAGGGGGAAAAGAGGGAGAGAAGCAACCGTGAGTACTCATCCAAAGTACTCGCAAGCAAGGAGCTACACTACATATGCATGGGTATATGTGTAAAGGGGCATATCAGTGGACTGAACTGCAGAATGCCAGAATAAAAGGGGGATAGCTAGTCCTGTCGAAGACTACGCTTCTGGCCATCTCCATCTTGCAGCATGTAGAAGAGAGTAGATTGAAGTCCTCCAAGTAGCATCACATAGCATAATCCTACCCGGCGATCCCCTCCTTGTCGCCCTGTTAGAGAGCGATCACCGGGTTGTATCTGGCACTTGGAAGGGTGTATTTTATTCAGTATCCAGTTCTAGTTGTCATAAGGTCAAGGTACAGCTCCGGGTCGTCCTTTCACCGAGGGACACGGCTATTCGAATAGATAAACTTCCCTGCAGGGGTGCACCACATAACCCAACACGCTCGATCCCATTTGGCCGGACACACTTTCCTGGGTCATGCCCGGCCTCGTAAGATCAACGCGTCGCAGCCCCACCTAAGCACAACAGAGCGGTCAGCACGCCGGTCTAATCCTAAGCGCACAGGGGTCTGGGCCCATCGCCCTATGCACACCTGCACGTTGCGTACGCGGCCGGAAGCAGACCTAGCCTAGTGGCGTTCCAGTCCAATCCGGCGCGCGCCACTCAGTCGCTGACGTCAAGAAGGCTTCGGCTGATACCACGACGCCGGGATACCCATAACTACTCCCGCGTAGATGGTTAGTGCGTATAGACCAAATGGCCAGACTCAGATCAAATACCAAGATCTCGTTAAGCGTGTTAAGTATCCGCGAACGCCGACCAGGGCCAGGCCCACCTCTCACCTAGGCGGTCTCAACCTGCCCCGTCGCTCCGCCACAAAGATCCACTTGCGGGTACTCCTACGAGCCGACCCGACTTTGGTCATCACATGTGTCATGTATATAGTATATAAGTATATACCCGTGATCACCGCCCAGGTGATCATGGCCCGATAGTATAGCACAGCATACGGACAAGAATGTAGGGCCACTGATGGAAATCTAGCATCCTATACTAAGCATGTAGGATTGCAGGTAAAGGTATCAACAGTAGTAGCAAGGATAGGCTATGCATCAGGATAGGATATCGAAAAGCAGTAACATGTTACACTACTCTAATGCAAGCAGTATAGAGAAGAATAGGCGATATCTGGTGATCAAGGGGGGGCTTGCCTGGTTGCTCTGGCAAGTAGGAGGGGTCGTCAACTCCGTAGTCGAACTGGGCAGCAGCAGTGTCGGTCTCGTAGTCTACCGGAGAGAAGAGGGGGGAAGAAGCAGTAAATACAATGCAAACATAAGCATGACGATGCGTGACATGAAAATGAGCAGTGCTAGGTGTGTCCTAACACGGCAGTAGGTGGTGCCGGCGAAGGGGGGAAACATCCAGGAAAGTATTCCCGATGTTTCGCGTTTTCGGACAGATGAAACAGAGGGGGAAAGTTGCGAGTACGATAGGTTAGGGATGTGTGGTGGACGAACGGGCTGCGTATTCGGATTTGTCTCGTCGTTCTGAGCAACTTTCATATAGAAAACATTTTCATAAGGGTTACGGTTTAAAAGATATGAATTTTCAAAGTTTATTTGAATTTCTGGAATTATTTAATTAAGCAAAAATGAATTATGACGTCAGCATGAGGCAATGCTGACGTCAGCAGGTCAACAGAGCGGCTGACCAGGTCAAACTGACCAGTGGGCCCCACCTGTCATAGACAGTGGGCTAACAGAAGATTAAACTAACTAATTTTAGTTAATTAACTACTGGACCCCACCTGTCAGTGCCTAATTAGATTAATTAATTAGTTTTAATTATAAAAAACATTTTTTTGTTAATTATGCGGCGGGGCCCGCATGTCAGTGGCTGGGCTTGCCCAGTCAGCAGTTGACTAGGGTCATCCCAGTCTACAAGGCCCAAGGGCCCACACGTCAGCCTCACAGGGGAGGCCACGCGGCGCCACGTCGGCCACTGGCCGGAGACGCGCCGGAGTTGACTCCGACGAGCCAAACGCGGTGGCGCGGCTCGGGAGGGGCGCGGGTTTCGCGCACGGGGGGTCTGCGGGGTTGTGGCTGGGCGCGTTCGACGCGGCTCGGCGCCGCGCGTCCAACGGTGGTGGCCGGAGTGGCTGGAACGGACGGGGGCGAGTGCTTCGAGCTCGCCGGCGGCGAGGTGCTTCGGGCGAGCAACGGGAACGGTGGAACGGCGCGAGATCGGGCAATCCAGAGGGCGGGGCGAGGCCTACGTGCACGCGCGAGCAAGATGGGCGCTGGCTAAAGACCAAACGATCGCCGGAACGACGCCGGCGACGTGCTAGGCGGCGGCGAGCTCGGGCAAGTCGAGGACGGCGGCTAAAGGGAGTAAACGGTGACGGGAGAGGGCTAGGAGGGATAAGAGGCTCACATTGAGCCTGCAGGTGTGCGAGATTGAGCTCGGGGGAGGCTCGAGGCGGTGAAACGGGGCGGCGATCGACGGCGGCCGTGCGGGGAAGACGAACTCGGGGAGGTCGTTGCAGTGGCTCCAAGCTTCAACGGAGAGGCGGATGTGATGTAGTCGAGGGCGGCGACGGCGTACGACACGGCGAAGTGGCGATTGGGGCACGGTGGCCGCGGGAACGAGGGAGAACGGCGGCGACCGCGTCGGGCGTGGGGAAGGAAGGAGCGGCGTGGATCTGGGGGGGAAGAGAGATGCGCAGAGGCCGAGAGTTGAGCGGGGGCGAGTGGGAGAGGGGCCCGAGGAGGCGGGGAGGCGCTGGCGTCCTTATCCTCCCCCGTCGCCGGCGAGGGGGTGCGGCGGGGACCGGCCCCTGTTCCGACCCCGGTCGGGGGAACAGGGAAGGGGAGGGCGAGTGGGAGAGGTGGGCCGGGGAGGAGCTGGGCCTTTCGGCCGGGGTGGGGGGGGATGGTGCTGGCCGGCTGGGCCTGGGGTTGGCCCAGTTGGGCCAGGTCCAGTGGGGGGCTTTTGTTTTTATTTTTTTTGTTTTCTGTTTTGTTTTGCATTTTCTTTTATTTATTTTCTTTCACCTTTTAATCCATTTTAAAATACTTAGGCATTTTCTAAAAAGGAGTTTTCTCCACAATAATTACCAGTGTATTATTTGGCACCCACCGAACAATTTTGTTTAAATTTTTGAAAACTTTTATTTTCCGCTTTAATTTTAATTGAAGTTTGAATTAGGAGTTTGAAAAGAAATGTGATTCCAATGTGATCAAGCCCTGTTTAGCGACATGATTAGCTTAATCACAGAGAGTTACTGTAGCATGATTCTCGGGGTGTTACAAATCTCCTCCACTACAAGAAATCTCGTCCCGAGATTTAGGAGGTAGAAGGAAACAGTGTGGGGTATTCTTCGCGCAGACGATCCTCTCGTTCCCAAGTGGCCTCATCTTCAGAATGGTGCGACCACTGGACTTTGAGAAACTTGATCGCCTTCTGACGTGTGCGGCGTTCAGCTTGGTCGAGAATGCGGACCGGATGCTCCTTATAGGAGAGGTCTTGCTGCAATTCGAGCACTTCATGATCCACAGCTCGGATTGGGTCCTTGAAGCAACGGCGGAGCTGTGACACATGCAACACATCGTGAACCTGAGAAAGGTTCGGCAGTAGCTCCAGTTGGTATGCCACTTTTCCATGCCTTTCGAGAATAGTGAATGGGCCAATATAGCGAGGAGCTAGTTTGCCCTTGCTCCCGAAGCGGTGAGCACCCTTCATAGGTGTGACTCGAAGATAAGCCTTTTCGCCAGGTTGATAGACCATGTCCCTATGATGACGGTCATACTGACTCTTCTGACATGACTGAGCAGTCTTGAGGTTCTCGCGAATAATGCGGACTTGTTCTTCGGCATCTTGGATAATATCCGGACCGAAGAGTGGACGTTCCCCAGTTTCTGACCAGTTCAGAGGGGTTCGGCACTTTCGTCCATATAACACTTTGAAGGGGGCCATCTTCAGACTAGCTTGATAGCTATTATTATAAGAGAACTCAGCATACGGGAGAGATTCCTCCCATTTCTTGCCGAAGGAAATAACGCAAGCTCGAAGCATGTCTTCGAGAACTTGGTTGACGCGTTCAACTTGCCCTTGCGATTGAGGATGAAACGCAGTACTGAATGACAGATGAGTTCCCATAGCTTCTTGGAAACGTGCCCAGAATCTTGAAGTGAATAAGCTGCCACGGTCTGAACTGATAACCAATGGAATTCCGTGGAGTGAAACAATCCTGGACATATAGAGCGTTGCCAGTTGACTAGCAGTGATCGTTTCCTTGACCGCCAGAAAATGTGCAACTTTGGAAAGCCGGTCAATGACGACAAGAATAGCATCATTACCTTTCTATGACTTGGGAAATCCAGTGACGAAGTCCATCTCAACATGGTCCCATTTCCATTCAGGAATAGAGATAGGTTGCAGAGTTCCAGCAGGCCTTTGATGTTCTGCTTTGATACGACGGCAAACGTCACATTCAGCAACATAACGAGCAATGTCTTGCTTCATATTAGACCACCAGAATCTCTGACGGATGTCTTGGTACATCTTTGTACTACCAGGATGGATACATAGAGGCGTATCATGAGCTTCTTTCATAACTTCCTGTGTCATATTCAGGTTTATCTCTGCACATGGCACCACTAGGCGGCCCTTGAAGTATAGGGTGCCATCTTCAGCAATGGTGAAGAATGAGGGCTTTCCTTCTGAGAGGTAGCGCTTAATCTTGTGGGCTTCAGAGTCATACTTCTGTAGCCTTTTGATGCTGTCCTCGAGATCTGGTTTAGCAACTAGGGTATTGAGGGAACCCTGGGTAACAACGTGGAGGTTCACCTTGCCAAACTCCTTAGGAGGGGGAGCGAGTGCACCCGGAGGAACAATATGGAGGTTCAGCTTCCTGAATTCTTCAACAAGCGAGGGCTGAACTTTGTGAACCTGGAGGTGGTTGCAGTAAGACTTGCGGCTCAAGGCATCAGCCATTACATTAGCCTTGCCTGGCGTATAGGAAATACCCAAGTCAAAGTCTGCAACAAGCTCAATCCATTTCTGCTGACGGAGGTTCAGGTCTGGCTGAGTAAACAGATACTTCAGACTTTGGTGGTCAGTGAAGATCTCGCAACGATTACCGAGAAGGTAATGTCGCCACTGCTTCAGCGCATGAATGACAGCAGCAAGTTCGAGGTCGTGAACTGGGTAGTTCTCTTCGTGAGGGCGCAATTGCCGAGAGGCATAAGCAATCACTTTGCGGTCTTGCATTAGGACACAGCCTAATCCTTGACGGGAAGCATCGCAGTAAATGACAAAGTCCTTCTTAGTATCAGGTGGAGCTAGAACTGGAGCAGAAGTCAACTTGTCTTTGAGTGCCTAGAAACTTTCCTGACATTTGTCTGTCCATTGGAACTTGACACCCTTATGCAACAGGCTAGTCAGAGGCCTGGCGATCTTAGAGAAGTTCTCGACGAATCGACGGCAATAGCTGGCGAGACCGAGAAAACTTCTGACTTGCTTAACGTTCTTGGGAGGAGTCCAATCAAGAATAGCCTGAACTCACTCAGGGTTGACGGCAATACCATCCTTAGAGATGACATGCCCAAGATAGGTTACTTCCGGTAGCCAGAATTCACATTTGGAGAACTTGGCATATAGTTGATGCTCTCGTAGCTTTTCCAGCACAAGTCGAAGATGTTCAGCATGTTCTTCTTCGTTCTTGGAAAATACCAGGATATCATCCAGATAAACCACGACGAACTTGTCGAGGTAATCCATGAATATATAGTTCATCAGACGAGAGAAGGTGGCTGGAGCATTGGTTAAACCGAAAGACATGACGGTGTACTCGTATGAACCATAGCGAGTCACGAAGGCGGTCTTTGGGATATCCTCTTCGCGAACACGGATCTGGTGGTAACCCAACCTCAAGTCGAGCTTAGAGAACACTGACGAACCCACCAGTTGATCATACAGATCATTGATCCGAGGAAGAGGGTATTTATTCTGAATGGTAGCTTGGTTTATAGGACGGTAGTCTTGAACTAACCGGTTTGTCCCATCCTTCTTCTTGACAAAGAGAGAAGGTGCTCCCCAAGGAGAGCAACTTGGGCGAATGAATCCTTTGCGAAGAGATTTGTCGATTTCCTCCTTAAGCTCAAGGAGTTCATGCGGCGGCATTTTGTAGGGTCGCTTGGCTATAGGAGTGGTGCCTGGTTTCAAGTCGATGATGAATTCGACAGCTCTAGCAGGGGGAATCCCTGGAAGTTCTTCAGGAAACACGTCGAGGAATTCACGCACGACGGGAATGTTCTCAATGCCCTCGAGTGGTGCAGCGTTCAATGCATTCAATGCATAGAGCCTTGCCTCGGCATTTTGCACCAGATTAGCTTGGTAAGCAACTATTTCATTTGAAGGGTGTAGCAGGTGGACGGTTTTAGTGGCGCAAACTATAGAAGCAGTATGCGCTTTCAACCAATCCATACCCAAAATGAGGTCGATGTTAGACGACTTCAGGATAATGGGAGAGGCATAGAATTCCAGCCCTTCGATTTCCACGGGGACATCGATGCCAACCAAGGAGGTTTGACACTGTCCCACGGGGGTTTTGACCAGTACCGAAGTGTTCATCTCCTCACATTTAACGTCGTGCTTGTATGCAAAATCTTCTGACATGAATGAATGCGATGCACCTGTATCAAATAAAACGGATGCTGGTGCTGAATTTACGAGGAGTGTACCCATCACAGTAGCAGGCTAGTCTTGAGCTTCGTTGAGATCAACGTGGTTGGCATGAGCACGACCATAAGACTTAGCATTGTTGTTGCGAGGCTGATTGTTACCACGGCCAGTTGCTGGAAGGGCCAGTTGATTCTGGTTCTGGTTGCATTCTCTAGCACGGTGTCCTGGTTGACCACACCTAAAGCACAAGCCATTATTGGGAGTGGGAACAGGAGCTTGTGACGGTGGAGCTGGAAGTCTTGACTGCCTAGATGGTGGTGGAGGCAGACGAGGTGCAGCATAGGTCTGCCTTGGGGCAGATGCATTTGGACGGTACATGCTGTTCGGGATCCATATCTTACGCTTCTGTGAGGGCGGGCCCGAAGATGAGCCCGTGTCACGGTTGCGCCTGTGAGAGCTCTGGTATTCCTGCAGACCAGTTTCGACATTGATGGCCTTGTTCACCAGAGTGGCGAAATCAGCAAAGTCATGCACTAGAAGTGCGAGCTTGATGTCAGCTTGAAGGCCATCACGGAACTTCTCCTGTCTGCGTGCATCAGTTGCAATGCCTCTTCAGCATAGCGAGACAAGTCCAGAAACTCCCGCTGATAAGCTTCAACAGTCTTGTTGCCTTGGGTGAGGTTGCGGAACTCACGCTTCTTCCGGTCCATGACCCCTTGAGGAATGAAGCGGGCACGAAAAGCTGCTTGGAAGTCTGGCCAGGTGATGATTGTTCCAGCTGGCAGAGTACGCCTGTGGTTGTCCCACCATTGAGCTGCGGGTCCCTTCAGAAAGAAGGAAGCAAAGTTGACATAGCTGGCAGGGGCTACATTGGCAGACTCCATCTCATAGGTGATGTCACAGAGCCAGTCATCAGCATCCAGAGGCTGAGTTGAGCTGCGGTACACAGTTAGGTTCAGGCGCATGAAATCCTGCAGAGTTACTGGGGTTGGTTGCTGGTCCATATTGGGGCGAGGGAACTGAGCCATCATATTTTCCATGAATTGGCTGTTCAGTTCAAACTGTTGGATCATACCAGCCATGTACTCAGGTGGTGGTGGGGCATTGCCACCACTACCACGACCACCTGGTCTAACCATCCTGCTAATATATAACAGGGGTAGTTCAGCATGGAGAAATTTGCAAAGACAAGAATCATTCATGATGAAACATGCATAATGAAAGGAGCACGATAGCTACTACATAGTAGTCGACATAACTTACAAAAGGGGTCATGCATAGGGTTTAGTACACAGAGTTCAGTACATAGACTAAAACAACATAGGCGGCACACAGGCTCGCGGCGAATGCATCTAACACTAACAAGCAAGCCTACATCAATCCCAAGAGGTACTGTGGAGGTAGGTGTAGCCTGAAAGCTGGTAGTGTCGCATCGGGAACTCCACATCAGCAACCTGGGGTCCGCGAATACTCTGGTGCAGAACCTGACGCTCAGGAGACAGAAGAGGTCCAAGTGCGGGAGAGTGGCCTCCCACATCTGGCCAGCCGACACCCTGGGGCATCATAGTCCTGGCTGGGTAGATCACAGAACGGGGCAGCTCCCTAGATCGGACAAAGGGGTGCAACAGCGTCAGAGCACGGTAAAGGTGCTGACGGGTGGTGTACAAATCGTGGCGAAGAGCTCGGTTAGCTCGATCCAGCCCATCAGCATGCAGAACCAGGTTCTGATGGTAGAAGGGCTCTCGGGTGACAGTGGAGTAGGCAACAGTATAGTATCCCTCCGCACCAACATCAGATGTGATAGCAATGTGCCTGAAAGGGGAGGTGTCCAACTCTCGATACTCTCCACGAAGACGTGTCAAAGCAGCATAAGCCGCATCGTGGACAGCCATATCGATGGTCACACCAACACCATGAGCGGTGTGCAGCACAGTAGTGGAGTCATACTCCCGCGAGTAGAGGTGGATGATGGCACGGTACTGCTCCTGGTTAAAGTCCTGGTACTCCTCGTAGACGGTGTACTCAGGGTGCCAGTGATAACCCAGATATGTCATCATCTCAGCTAGCACAGCAGGTGATCCCGAGGCACCAATGGCCGTCGTGTGATGCACGACCTGCCTCGTGGGTTCCATCTGAAAGCAAAGACGTTTCAAATGAGTCAAATGACAGTGTGTGAATTGTTCAAAATACTATTCTGAGAAACAACTATGGCTTATCCAACTTTGGGGTGAATGCGGTCACGGGATCCTAGTGTTAGAGTTAGTAAATTCGTTTAACCCGAGTAGAAGAGAGTTCAGAGTCCCAGAGTAAAGGTCGAGGAGTAAAAGATCCTAGTACCACCCAATGGCGACGTGGGCCCGTAAGACACACAGCCATGTTAGTAAAAGTTTTGTAATGTCAAGACTCGACTTCGGCCAAGGAGTGTGGAAAGGGGGATTCCTACAGGCAGTCGGCTCTGAGACCAACTTGTGACGCCCCCGAATTGACCGTACACTAATCATGCACGCAAATGTGTACGACCAAGATCAGGGACTCACGGGAAGATATCACAACACAACTCTAAAACATAAATAAGTCATACAAGCATCATAATACAAGCCAGGGGCCTCGAGGGCTCGAATACAAGTGCTCGATCACAGACGAGTCAGCGGAAGCAACAATATCTGAGTACAGACATAAGTTAAACAAGTTTGCCTTAAGAAGGCTAGCACAAACTGGGATACAGATCGAACGAGGCGCAGGCCTCCTGCCTGGGATCCTCCTAACTACTCCTGGTCGTCGTCAGCGGGCTGCACATAGTAGTAGGCACCTCCAGTGTCGTAGGTGTCGTCGTCGATGGTGGCGTCTGGCTCCTGGACTCCAGCATCTGGTTGTGACAACCAGATAGAAAAGAAAAGGGGGAAAAGAGGGAGAGAAGCAACCGTGAGTACTCATCCAAAGTACTCGCAAGCAAGGAGCTACACTACATATGCATGGGTATATGTGTAAAGGGGCATATCAGTGGACTGAACTGCAGAATGCCAGAATAAAAGGGGGATAGCTAGTCCTGTCGAAGACTACGCTTCTGGCCATCTCCATCTTGCAGCATGTAGAAGAGAGTAGATTGAAGTCCTCCAAGTAGCATCGCATAGCATAATCCTACCCGGCGATCCCCTCCTCGTCGCCCTGTTAGAGAGCGATCACCGGGTTGTATCTGGCACTTGGAAGGGTGTATTTTATTCAGTATCCAGTTCTAGTTGTCATAAGGTCAAGGTACAACTCCGGGTCGTCCTTTTACCGAGCGAGACGGCTATTCGAATAGATAAACTTCCCTGCAGGGGTGCACCACATAACCCAACACGCTCGATCCCATTTGGCCGGACACACTTTCCTGGGTCATGCCCGGCCTCGTAAGATCAACGCGTCGCAGCCCCACCTAAGCACAACAGAGCGGTCAGCACGCCGGTCTAATCCTAAGCGCGCAGGGGTCTGGGCCCATCGCGCTATGCACACCTGCACGTTGCGTACGCGGCCGGAAGCAGACCTAGCCTAGTGGCGTTCCAGTCCAATCCGGCACGCGCCACTCAGTCGCTGACGTCAAGAAGGCTTCGGCTGATACCACGACGCCGGGATACCCATAACTACTCCCGCGTAGATGGTTAGTGCGTATAGACCAAATGGCCAGACTCAGATCAAATACCAAGATCTCGTTAAGCGTGTTAAGTATCCGCGAACGCCGACCAGGGCCAGGCCCACCTCTCACCTAGGCGGTCTCAACCTGCCCTGTCGCTCCGCCACAAAGATCCACTTGCGGGTACTCCTACGAGCCGATCCGACTTTAGTCATCACATGTGTCATGTATATAGTATATAAGTATATACCCGTGATCACCGCCCAGGTGATCATGGCCCGATAGTATAGCACAGCAGACGGACAAGAATGTAGGGCCACTGATGGAAATCTAGCATCCTATACTAAGCATGTAGGATTGCAGGTAAAGGTATCAACAGTAGTAGCAAGGATAGGCTATGCATCAGGATAGGATATCGAAAAGCAGTAACATGTTACACTACTCTAATGCAAGCAGTATAGAGAAGAATAGGCGATATCTGGTGATCAAGGGGGGGGGGGCTTGCCTGGTTGCTCTGGCAAGTAGAAGGGGTCGTCAACTCCGTAGTTGAACTGGGCAGCAGCAGTGTCGGTCTGGTAGTCTACCGGAGAGAAGAGGGGGGAAGAAACAGTAAATACAATGCAAGCATAAGCATGACGATGCGTGACATGAAAATGAGCAGTGCTAGGTGTGTCCTAACGCGGCAGTAGGTGGTACCGGCGAAGGGGGGAAACATCCGGGAAAGTATTCCCGATGTTTCGCGTTTTCGGACAGATGAAACAGAGGGGGAAAGTTGCGAGTTCGATCGGTTAGGGATGTGTGGTGGACGAACGGGCTGCGTATTCGGATTTGTCTCGTCGTTCTGAGCAACTTTCATATAGAAAACATTTTCATCCGGGTTACGGTTTAAAAGATATGAATTTTCAAAGTTTATTTGAATTTCTGGAATTATTTAATTAAGCAAAAATGAATTATGACGTCAGCATGAGGCAATGCTGACGTCAGCAGGTCAACAGAGCGGCTGACCAGGTCAAACTGACCAGTGGGCCCCACCTGTCATAGACAGTGGGCTAACAGAAGATTAAACTAACTAATTTTAGTTAATTAACTACTGGACCCCACCTGTCAGTGCCTAATTAGATTAATTAATTAGTTTTAATTATAAAAAACATTTTTTTGTTAATTATGCGGCGGGGCCCGCATGTCAGTGGCTGGGTTGCCCAGTCAGCAGTTGACTGGGGTCATCCCAGTCAACAGGGCCCAAGGGCCCACACGTCAGCCTCACAGGGGAGGCCACGCGGCGCCACGTCGGCCACTGGCCGGAGACGCGCCGGAGTTGACTCCGACGAGCCAAACGCGGCGGCGCGGCTCGGGAGGGGCGCGGGTTTCGCGCACGGGGGGTCTGCGGGGTTGTGGCTGGGCGCGTTCGACGCGGCTCGGCGCCGCGCGTCCAACGGTGGTGGCCGGAGTGGCTGGAACGGACGGGGGCGAGTGCTTCGAGCTCGCCGGCGGCGAGGTGCTTCGGGCGAGCAACGGGAACGGTGGAACGACGCGAGATCGGGCAATCCAGAGGGCGGGGCGAGGCCTACGTGCTCGCGCGAGCAAGATGGGCGCTGGCTAAAGACCAAACGGTCGCCGGAACGACGCCGGCGACGTGCTAGGCGGCGGCGAGCTCGGGCAAGTCGAGGACGGCGGCTAAAGGGAGTACACGGCGACGGGAGAGGGCTAGGAGGGATAAGAGGCTCACATTGAGCCTGCAGGTGTGCGAGAGTGAGCTCGGGGGAGGCTCGAGGCGGCGAAACGGGGCGGCGATCGACGGCGGCCGTGCGGGGAAGACGAGCTCGGGGAGGTCGTTGCAGTGGCTCCAAGCTTCAACGGAGAGGCGGAGGTGATGTAGTCGAGGGCGGCGACGGCGTACGACACGGCGAAGTGGCGATTGGGGCACGGTGGCCGCGGGA